>NC_069505.1:42212694-42300308 GCF_027579735.1 Bombina bombina | reverse complement strand
TCCCGCAATTCAGTGAAGTGAACGGAGCCCGGCACAATGGAGAGTGGGCGGGGGACACACCCCTGTATACATCTATCCAATCAGATAGGCAGCCTCTTCTTGCGTGACAGCCACACACGCCGAAAACAAACAGAATGCAGAAGTAGAGAAGGCGCTCAGGTAGAAAAGGATATGATGCTGAAAGTGCTATAGAAAGCACTATACTCAAAAAGAGCAAATAATGTCGAGTTCCAGGCAGCAGAGTATAAAAGAAGAACTTTATTCCATATGTTAAAAAGGACAAAACCAGGATGTCCTGTACAGAGCCAGCAGTGACTCTAACAATCAGGCAAGTGAGCTGATCCCCATGCAGACATGTTTCGTGCACCAGGTGCACTTGATCACTGCTTACCTGGGGATCAGCTCCAACGCCTCTTAAAAGGCTGAGCTAGATCATGACATCACAATACTGTTATACCTGATTGGTTACCTATTTCCACAAGTAGAGCAAACAAATGTCACAACATTTAAAACATTTTGTAAGACATATATATTAGCTGAGAAAATGCCCTCATACATTAACTATGTAACTGTATATGTAATATTATACAGGTTACTGACAGACAAGTGTATATACTGTATAAAACTGTACACTGCAGCAGCCCTATGTAACTGTATATGTAATATTATACAGGATACTGACAGACAAGTGTATATACTGTATAAAACTGTCTACTGCAGCAGCCCTATGTAACTGTATATGTAATATTATACAGGTTACTGACAGACAAGTGTATATACTGTATAAAACTGTCTACTGCAGCAGCCCTATATAACTGTATATGTAATATATACAGGTTACTGACAGACAAGTGTATATACTGTATAAAACTGTCTACTGCAGCAGCCCTATGTAACTGTATATGTAATATTATACAGGATACTGACAGACAAGTGTATATACTGTATAAAACTGTCTACTGCAGCAGCCCTATGTAACTGTATATGTAATACTATACAGGATACTGACAGACAAGTGTATATACTGTATAAAAACTGTCTACTGCAGCAGCCCTATGTAACTGTATATGTAATATATACAGGATACTGACAGACAAGTGTATATACTGTATAAAACTGTACACTGCAGCAGCCCTATGTAACTGTATATGTAATATTATACAGGATACTGACAGACAAGTGTATATACTGTATACAACTGTCTACTGCAGCAGCCCTATGTAACTGGTATATGTAATATTATACAGGATACTGACAGACAAGTGTATATACTGTATAAAACTGTCTACTGCAGCAGCCCTATGTAACTGTATATGTAATATTATACAGGATACTGACAGACAAGTGTATATACTGTATAAAACTGTCTACTGCAGCAGCCCTATGTAACTGTATATGTAATATTATACAGGTTACTGACAGACAAGTGTATATACTGTATAAAACTGTCTACTGCAGCAGCCCTATGTAACTGTATATGTAATATTATACAGGTTACTGACAGACAAGTGTATATACTGTATAAAACTGTCTACTGCAGCAGCCCTATGTAACTGTATATGTAATATTATACAGGATACTGACAGACAAGTGTATATACTGTATAAAACTGTCTACTGCAGCAGCCCTATGTAACTGTATATGTAATATTATACAGGATACTGACAGACAAGTGTATATACTGTATAAAACTGTCTACTGCAGCAGCCCTATGTAACTGTATATGTAATATTATACAGGATACTGACAGACAAGTGTATATACTGTATAAAACTGTCTACTGCAGCAGCCCTATGTAACTGTATAAGTAATATTATACAGGATACTGACAGACAAGTGTATATACTGTATAAAACTGTCTACTGCAGCAGCCCTATGTAACTGTATATGTAATATTATACAGGATACTGACAGACAAGTGTATATACTGTATAAAACTGTCTACTGCAGCAGCCCTATGTAACTGTATATGTAATATTATACAGGATACTGACAGACAAGTGTATATACTGTATAAAACTGTCTACTGCAGCAGCCCTATGTAACTGTTATGTAATATTATACAGGTTACTGACAGACAAGTGTATATACTGTATAAAAACTGTCTACTGCAGCAGCCCTATGTAACTGTATATGTAATATTATACAGGTTACTGACAGACAAGTGTATATACTGTATAAAACTGTCTACTGCAGCAGCCCTATGTAACTGTATATGTAATATTATACAGGATACTGACAGACAAGTGTATATACTGTATAAAACTGGCACTGCAGCAGCCCTATGTAACTGTATATGTAATATTATACAGGATACTGACAGACAAGTGTATATACTGTATAAAACTGTCTACTGCAGCAGCCCTATGTAACTGTATATGTAATATTATACAGGATACTGACAGACAAGTGTATATACTGTATACAACTGTCTACTGCAGCAGCCCTATGTAACTGTATATGTAATATTATACAGGATACTGACAGACAAGTGTATATACTGTATACAACTGTCTACTGCAGCAGCCCTATGTAACTGTATATGTAATATTATACAGGATACTGACAGACAAGTGTATATACTGTATAAAACTGTCTACTGCAGCAGCCCTATGTAACTGTATATGTAATATTATACAGGATACTGACAGACAAGTGTATATACTGTATACAACTGTCTACTGCAGCAGCCCTATGTAACTGTATATGTAATATTATACAGGATACTGACAGACAAGTGTATATACTGTATAACAACTGTCTACTGCAGCAGCCCTATGTAACTGTATATGTAATATTATACAGGATACTGACAGACAAGTGTATATACTGTATAAAACTGTCTACTGCAGCAGCCCTATGTAACTGTATATGTAATATTATACAGGATACTGACAGACAAGTGTATATACTGTATAAAACTGTCTACTGCAGCAGCCCTATGTAACTGTATATGTAATATTATACAGGATACTGACAGACAAGTGTATATACTGTATAAAACTGTCTACTGCAGCAGCCCTATGTAACTGTATATGTAATATTATACAGGATACTGACAGACAAGTGTATATACTGTATAAAACTGACTACTGCAGCAGCCCTATGTAACTGTATATGTAATATTATACAGGATACTGACAGACAAGTGTATATACTGTATAAAACTGTCTACTGCAGCAGCCCTATGTAACTGTATATGTAATATTATACAGGATACTGACAGACAAGTGTATATACTGTATAAAACTGTCTACTGCAGCAGCCCTATGTAAACTGTATATGTAATATTATACAGGATACTGACAGACAAGTGTATATACTGTATACAACTGTCCACTGCAGCAGCCCTATGTAACTGTATATGTAATATTATACAGGATACTGACAGACAAGTGTATATACTGTATAAAACTGTCTACTGCAGCAGCCCTATGTAACTGTATATGTAATATTATACAGGATACTGACAGACAAGTGTATATACTGTATACAACTGTCTACTGCAGCAGCCCTATGTAACTGTATATGTAATATTATACAGGATACTGACAGACAAGTGTATATACTGTATAAAACTGTCTACTGCAGCAGCCCTATGTAACTGTATATGTAATATTATACAGGATACTGACAGACAAGTGTATATACTGTATAAAACCGTACTACTGCAGCAGCCCTATGTAACTGTATATGTAATATTATACAGGATACTGACAGACATGTGTATATACTGTATACAACTGTCTACTGCAGCAGCCCTATGTAACTGTATATGTAATATTATACAGGATACTGACAGACAAGTGTATATACTGTATAAAACTGTCTACTGCAGCAGCCCTATGTAACTGTATATGTAATATTATACAGGATACTGACAGACAAGTGTATATACTGTATAAAACTGGTCACTGCAGCAGCCCTATGTAACTGTATATGTAATATTATACAGGATACTGACAGACAAGTGTATATACTGTATAAAACTGTCTACTGCAGCAGCCCTATGTAACTGTATATGTAATATTATACAGGATACTGACAGACAAGTGTATATACTGTATAAAACTGACTACTGCAGCAGCCCTATGCAACTGTATATGTAATATTATACAGGATACTGACAGACAAGTGTATATACTGTATAAAACTGTCTACTGCAGCAGCCCTATGTAACTGTATATGTAATATTATACAGGATACTGACAGACAAGTGTATATACTGTATAAAACTGTCTACTGCAGCAGCCCTATGTAACTGTATATGTAATATTATACAGGATACTGACAGACAAGTGTATATACTGTATAAAACTGTCTACTGCAGCAGCCCTATGTAACTGTATATGTAATATTATACAGGATACTGACAGACAAGTGTATATACTGTATAAAACTGTCTACTGCAGCAGCCCTATGTAACTGTATATGTAATATTATACAGGATACTGACAGACAAGTGTATATACTGTATAAAACTGTCTACTGCAGCAGCCCTATATAACTGTATATGTAATATTATACAGGATACTGACAGACAAGTGTATATACTGTATAAAACTGTCTACTGCAGCAGCCCTATGTAACTGTATATGTAATATTATACAGGATACTGACAGACAAGTGTATATACTGTATAAAACTGTCTACTGCAGCAGCCCTATGTAACTGTATATGTAATATTATACAGGATACTGACAGACAAGTGTATATACTGTATAAAACTGTCTACTGCAGCAGCCCTATGTAACTGTATATGTAATATTATACAGGATACTGACAGACAAGTGTATATACTGTATACAACTGTCTACTGCAGCAGCCCTATGTAACTGTATATGTAATATTATACAGGATACTGACAGACAAGTGTATATACTGTATAAAACTGTCTACTGCAGCAGCCCTATGTAACTGTATATGTAATATTATACAGGATACTGACAGACAAGTGTATATACTGTATAAAACTGTCTACTGCAGCAGCCCTATGTAACTGTATATGTAATATTATACAGGTTACTGACAGACAAGTGTATATACTGTATAAAACTGTCTACTGCAGCAGCCCTATGTAACTGTATATGTAATATTATACAGGATACTGACAGACAAGTGTATATACTGTATAAAACTGTCTACTGCAGCAGCCCTATGTAACTGTATATGTAATATTATACAGGATACTGACAGACAAGTGTATATACTGTATAAAACTGTCTACTGCAGCAGCCCTATGTAACTGTATATGTAATATTATACAGGATACTGACAGACAAGTGTATATACTGTATAAAACTGTCTACTGCAGCAGCCCTATATAACTGTATATGTAATATTATACAGGATACTGACAGACAAGTGTATATACTGTATAAAACTGTCTACTGCAGCAGCCCTATGTAACTGTATACGTAATATTATACAGGATACTGACAGACAAGTGTATATACTGTATACAACTGTCTACTGCAGCAGCCCTATGTAACTGTATATGTAATATTATACAGGATACTGACAGACAAGTGTATATACTGTATAAAACTGTCTACTGCAGCAGCCCTATATAACTGTATATGTAATATTATACAGGATACTGACAGACAAGTGTATATACTGTATACAACTGGCCACTGCAGCAGCCCTATGTAACTGTATATGTAATATTATACAGGATACTGACAGACAAGTGTATATACTGTATACAACTGATCACTGCAGCAGCCCTATGTAACTGTATATGTAATATTATACAGGATACTGACAGACAAGTGTATATACTGTATAAAACTGATCACTGCAGCAGCCCTATGTAACTGTATATGTAATATTATACAGGATACTGACAGACAAGTGTATATACTGTATAAAACTGTCTACTGCAGCAGCCCTATGTAACTGTATATGTAATATTATACAGGATACTGACAGACAAGTGTATATACTGTATAAAACTGTCTACTGCAGCAGCCCTATGTAACTGTATATGTAATATTATACAGGATACTGACAGACAAGTGTATATACTGTATAAAACTGTCTACTGCAGCAGCCCTATGTAACTGTATATGTAATATTATACAGGTTACTGACAGACAAGTGTATATACTGTATACAACTGTCTACTGCAGCAGCCCTATGTAACTGTATATGTAATATTATACAGGATACTGACAGACAAGTGTATATACTGTATACAACTGTCTACTGCAGCAGCCCTATGTAACTGTATATGTAATATTATACAGGATACTGACAGACAAGTGTATATACTGTATAAAACTGTCTACTGCAGCAGCCCTATGTAACTGTATATGTAATATTATACAGGATACTGACAGACAAGTGTATATACTGTATAAAACTGTACACTGCAGTAGCCCTATGTAACTGTATATGTAATATTATACAGGATACTGACAGACAAGTGTATATACTGTATAAAACTGTCTACTGCAGCAGCCCTATATAACTGTATATGTAATATTATACAGGATACTGACAGACAAGTGTATATACTGTATAAAACTATCTACTGCAGCAGCCCTATGTAACTGTATATGTAATATTATACAGGATACTGACAGACAAGTGTATATACTGTATACAACTGGCCACTGCAGCAGCCCTATGTAACTGTATATGTAATATTATACAGGTTACTGACAGACAAGTGTATATACTGTATAAAACTGTCTACTGCAGCAGCCCTATGTAACTGTATATGTAATAGTATACAGGACACTGACAGACAAGTGTATATACTGTATAAAACTGTCTACTGCAGCAGCCCTATGTAACTGTATATGTAATATTATACAGGTTACTGACAGACAAGTGTATATACTGTATACAACTGTCTACTGCAGCAGCCCTATGTAACTGTATATGTAATATTATACAGGATACTGACAGACAAGTGTATATACTGTATAAAACTGTCTACTGCAGCAGCCCTATGTAACTGTATATGTAATATTATACAGGTTACTGACAGACAAGTGTATATACTGTATAAAACTGTCTACTGCAGCAGCCCTATGTAACTGTATATGTAATATTATACAGGATACTGACAGACAAGTGTATATACTGTATAAAACTGTCTACTGCAGCAGCCCTATGTAACTGTATATGTAATATTATACAGGATACTGACAGACAAGTGTATATACTGTATAAAACTGTCTACTGCAGCAGCCCTATGTAACTGTATATGTAATATTATACAGGATACTGACAGACAAGTGTATATACTGTATAAAACTGTCTACTGCAGCAGCCCTATGTAACTGTATATGTAATATTATACAGGATACTGACAGACAAGTGTATATACTGTATACAACTGGCCACTGCAGCAGCCCTATGTAACTGTATATGTAATATTATACAGGATACTGACAGACAAGTGTATATACTGTATAAAACCGTACACTGCAGCAGCCCTATGTAACTGTATATGTAATATTATACAGTATACTGACAGACAAGTGTATATACTGTATAAAACTGTACACTGCAGCAGCCCTATGTAACTGTATATGTAATATTATACAGGATACTGACAGACAAGTGTATATACTGTATACAACTGTCTACTGCAGCAGCCCTATGTAACTGTATATGTAATATTATACAGGATACTGACAGACAAGTGTATATACTGTATACAACTGGCCACTGCAGCAGCCCTATGTAACTGTATATGTAATATTATACAGGATACTGACAGACAAGTGTATATACTGTATACAACTGGCCACTGCAGCAGCCCTATGTAACTGTATATGTAATATTATACAGGATACTGACAGACAAGTGTATATACTGTCTAAAACTGATCACTGCAGCAGCCCTATGTAACTGTATATGTAATATTATACAGGTTACTGACAGACAAGTGTATATACTGTATAAAACTGTCTACTGCAGCAGCCCTATGTAACTGTATATGTAATATTATACAGGATACTGACAGACAAGTGTATATACTGTATACAACTGTCTACTGCAGCAGCCCTATGTAACTGTATATGTAATATTATACAGGATACTGACAGACAAGTGTATATACTGTATACAACTGTCTACTGCAGCAGCCCTATGTAACTGTATATGTAATATTATACAGGATACTGACAGACAAGTGTATATACTGTATAAAACTGTCTACTGCAGCAGCCCTATGTAACTGTATATGTAATATTATACAGGATACTGACAGACAAGTGTATATACTGTATAAAACTATCTACTGCAGCAGCCCTATGTAACTGTATATGTAATATTATACAGGACACTGACAGACAAGTGTATATACTGTATACAACTGTCTACTGCAGCAGCCCTATGTAACTGTATATGTAATATTATACAGGATACTGACAGACAAGTGTATATACTGTATACAACTGTCTACTGCAGCAGCCCTATGTAACTGTATATGTAATATTATACAGGATACTGACAGACAAGTGTATACACTGTATAAAACTGTCTACTGCAGCAGCCCTATGTAACTGTATATGTAATATTATACAGGATACTGACAGACAAGTGTATATACTGTATAAAACTGTACACTGCAGCAGCCCTATGTAACTGTATACGTAATATTATACAGGATACTGACAGACAAGTGTATATACTGTATAAAACTGTCTACTGCAGCAGCCCTATGTAACTGTATATGTAATATTATACAGGATACTGACAGACAAGTGTATATACTGTATAAAACTGTCTACTGCAGCAGCCCTATGTAACTGTATACGTAATATTATACAGGATACTGACAGACAAGTGTATATACTGTATAAAACTGATCACTGCAGCAGCCCTATATAACTGTATATGTAATATTATACAGGATACTGACAGACAAGTGTATATACTGTATAAAACTGTCTACTGCAGCAGCCCTATATAACTGTATATGTAATATTATACAGGATACTGACAGACAAGTGTATATACTGTATACAACTGGCCACTGCAGCAGCCCTATATAACTGTATATGTAATATTATACAGGTTACTGACAGACAAGTGTATATACTGTATAAAACTGTCTACTGCAGCAGCCCTATGTAACTGTATATGTAATATTATACAGGATACTGACAGACAAGTGTATATACTGTATAAAACTGTCTACTGCAGCAGCCCTATGTAACTGTATATGTAATATTATACAGGATACTGACAGACAAGTGTATATACTGTATACAACTGTCTACTGCAGCAGCCCTATGTAACTGTATATGTAATATTATACAGGATACTGACAGACAAGTGTATATACTGTATACAACTGTCTACTGCAGCAGCCCTATGTAACTGTATATGTAATATTATACAGGATACTGACAGACAAGTGTATATACTGTATAAAACTGTCTACTGCAGCAGCCCTATGTAACTGTATATGTAATATTATACAGGATACTGACAGACAAGTGTATATACTGTATAAAACTATCTACTGCAGCAGCCCTATGTAACTGTATATGTAATATTATACAGGACACTGACAGACAAGTGTATATACTGTATACAACTGTCTACTGCAGCAGCCCTATGTAACTGTATATGTAATATTATACAGGATACTGACAGACAAGTGTATATACTGTATACAACTGTCTACTGCAGCAGCCCTATGTAACTGTATATGTAATATTATACAGGATACTGACAGACAAGTGTATACACTGTATAAAACTGTCTACTGCAGCAGCCCTATGTAACTGTATATGTAATATTATACAGGATACTGACAGACAAGTGTATATACTGTATAAAACTGTACACTGCAGCAGCCCTATGTAACTGTATATGTAATATTATACAGGATACTGACAGACAAGTGTATATACTGTATAAAACTGTCTACTGCAGCAGCCCTATGTAACTGTATATGTAATATTATACAGGATACTGACAGACAAGTGTATATACTGTATAAAACTGTCTACTGCAGCAGCCCTATGTAACTGTATACGTAATATTATACAGGATACTGACAGACAAGTGTATATACTGTATAAAACTGATCACTGCAGCAGCCCTATATAACTGTATATGTAATATTATACAGGATACTGACAGACAAGTGTATAAACTGTATAAAACTGTCTACTGCAGCAGCCCTATATAACTGTATATGTAATATTATACAGGATACTGACAGACAAGTGTATATACTGTATACAACTGGCCACTGCAGCAGCCCTATATAACTGTATATGTAATATTATACAGGTTACTGACAGACAAGTGTATATACTGTATAAAACTGTCTACTGCAGCAGCCCTATATAACTGTATATGTAATATTATACAGGATACTGACAGACAAGTGTATATACTGTATACAACTGTCTACTGCAGCAGCCCTATGTAACTGTATATGTAATATTATACAGGATACTGACAGACAAGTGTATATACTGTATACAACTGACTACTGCAGCAGCCCTATGCAACTGTATATGTAATATTATACAGGATACTGACAGACAAGTGTATATACTGTATAAAACTGTCTACTGCAGCAGCCCTATATAACTGTATATGTAATATTATACAGGATACTGACAGACAAGTGTATATACTGTATAAAACTGTCTACTGCAGCAGCCCTATGTAACTGTATATGTAATATTATACAGGATACTGACAGACAAGTGTATATACTGTATAAAACTGATCACTGCAGCAGCCCTATGTAACTGTATATGTAATATTATACAGGATACTGACAGACAAGTGTATATACTGTATAAAACTGTCTACTGCAGCAGCCCTATGTAACTGTATATGTAATATTATACAGGATACTGACAGACAAGTGTATATACTGTATAAAACTGTCTACTGCAGCAGCCTTATGTAACTGTATATGTAATATTATACAGGATACTGACAGACAAGTGTATATACTGCATACAACTGTCTACTGCAGCAGCCCTATGTAACTGTATATGTAATATTATACAGGATACTGACAGACAAGTGTATATACTGTATAAAACTGTTTACTGCAGCAGCCCTATGTAACTGTATATGTAATATTATACAGGATACTGACAGACAAGTGTATATACTGTATAAAACTGTCTACTGCAGCAGCCCTATGTAACTGTATATGTAGAATAAAGAACTTGTTACAGCTTAACTGACTATATAGTGTGTATAGTATATATTGGTTTACATGTTTACCTAAAGGGAACTCCAAAAAGGTACACTGAACAATAGTTTATATATGAACTACATATGTATATATTCCGTACACTGATAGTACCTGTTTAAACATTTGAAAAGCTATATACTGTATAAGTTTTTATTTTAGCATTTAATAGCTTCGTCCTTGTAGCAGGTCGCCCCTCTTCACATACCTTTTCATTCTTCACTGACGTCATTGACTATAATGTTAATGCGCTCCTGTGCAAGCTAGTGTGATGACGAGGCGCAGAAGCCAGCTACAATTCTAACCAATAATGAGGCCCGTACAACTGTGTCAGTGAAGAAATAATTGTGTTTAAAGAGGGGTGGCTGGCTACATGGAAGGCGATAAATAAAATAAATATAGATGCCTTTCAAAATGTGATTTTACAGGTATTATGTGTGTACTGTGTGCTTACATAAACTATTGTTTACTGTCCCTTTAAACGGTACGTCTCTCAGAGCCCCCGACTGTCCCTTATTTTGCAGTTCTATTTATGAGATACCCCGGCCAATCTAAACCCACCTTCAAATTCAACAACAAAGGCATTTGATCCAAAACATTTCTATAAATTCAATAAAACACATTAATGGAACTAATAACTCACATAAAATCCATATTACAATCAATGAAGCCACGCCCACCTCGTAACCATTCTGTGTACAGAAAAAAGCTGCAGTGTGACTAGAAAACAGACAACTCTAATATGTGCGAAAGCTTTAAAATAGCGAGACAATTGTGAAACGAGATACCTCACCAAGGGCTAGATTACAAGTGGCGCGCTGTCTGCATCGACGGTCTGCCTTCATATGGTAAAGGAAGCACGATCAGCGCTCACTTACAGTATCTAGGCAGATGCCTTCTGCCCCGGCTGTGGTCTTAGGTGTCAAAGCTGACAGCTGGGACCACAACATGAGGCAAAAGGTTGTACACTGGGCAACGTAACGTAGCACCTACATCCAAAAGGCATAAGGGGTTAATAAAAACATTTTATAGGGTTAATAAAAAGTATATGGTATATGACAAGGTATTTGACTAGAAAGGGTTATAATGTATATATAAAAGGGATAGACTACTCGAAAATGGTTATTGTTTAAAAATCTCTATATTACTCATTCCCCAGTTTTGTATAACCAACATGGTTAGATTAATACACTTTTTCCTCTGTGATTACCTAAATCTAAACCTCTGCAAACTGCCCCCTTATCTCAGTTCTTTTGACAGATTTGCATTTTAGCCAATCAGTGCTGCTTCATAAATGACTCCACACGAGTGAGCACAGCATGCTCTATATGGCACAGATAAACTTATGGCGCTGTCAGTTATATTGCAAATGTAGTGAGCAACACCAGACCATTTGTCACACACATCTCGCAGTGTTAGTGCAATTTGCATTCTACGCTTGAGTGCCACTTTGCTTTACTTTGCAAAACTTGCTGATATCAGATACACAATTCTCTGCTAATTAGAAAGAGTTATAGTGTAAGTGAATTCCCCATAGAGGGCTAGATTACGAGTGGAGCTGTAATTACCGCTCTTACTCACAGGCTAACTCTGCTTGACGTCTGCTTTTTACGCGAGTCGAATAGCATGCGTTTTACAAGTTGAAAGTAAACATTTTCACTTGCGTGCTAACCTGAGGCGCACAAAGAGCAGAAGTTAGAATATTGTGACCGCATTAACGTACTCCCCCCATTGACTTCAATGGAGAGAGGAAAGTGGGAAAAATCCAACACCCATACTCGCGCGCTAACCTGAAGCGCCATAATCCCCCTGCTCTAATAAACCCTGGCCCGCCACATAGCCAATCTAAAAGTACCCCACTACACTATTAACCTCTAACCCACCACATAGTCTACCACAAAGTCCCTTCTACTCTATTAACCCCTAAACTGCCACATAGCCCACAGCAAAGTCCCCTCTATCCTATTAACTCCTTAACCTCCACATAGCCCACAGCAAAGTCCCCTCTACTTTATTAACCCCTAAACTGCCACAAAACCCACCTCAAAGTACCCCACTACACTATTAACCCCTAACCCACCACATAGTCTACCACAAATTCCCTTCTACTCTATTAACCCCTAAACTGCCACATAGTCCACAGCAAAGTCCTCTCTACCCTATTCCTATTAACCCCTAGACCATCACATAGCCCACCTCAAAGTGACGCACTACACCATTTCTGTAATGGTAGCTTTTTTTGGTAAGGAACTGTTATTTTTTTTCCAGGTAATGTTAGCTTTTGGGGGTAACTTAGGTTAGTGGGGTTAGCTGTTACTGGGTATTTTGCAATGTGAGTAGTATCGCAGTTTAGAGGTTAATAGAGTAGTGGGGTAGTGTGCGATGTGGTGATTTAGGGGTAGCAAATCTGGCCCAGAATGTTTAATTAAGAGTAGTAAAAAAGCTTTCATTTACTTATTTTGTCTTCTTTAACTGTAATTTAACTCTGAAGATTGTGTTTTTTTAACCCTACGGCTGCAAGAGAGTCTGTTATGGATGCTCCAGAATACAATGACCTTGCAACATGCTTCTCAGTGATTAGTTGATATGTGAAGGAGCTCATTTATATATTTTCCTAACTGGTCACAACAAAGGAAATAAGAGAAATATGCTGAAAAGGCTTTTCAATGAGTAGGTTCTTGGACTGCAAGTAAATGCAAATATTACTGACAAAATTAAAGCCTTATGTTTTTAAAACACTTTTTTGTATACAGATTCTTTCACCTAGATTTAGAGTTCTGCGTTAGCTGTCAAAAGCAGCGTTAAGGGGTCCTAATGCTGCTTTTGGCCGCCCGCTGGTATTTAGAGTCAGGCAGGAAAGGGTCTAACGCTCACTTCCTCACCGCGACTCCAGGCTACCGCAGATCCCCTTATGCCAATTGCGTATCCTATCTTTTCAAAGGGATCTGCCTAACGCCGGTATTTGGAGTCTTGGGAGAAGTGAGCGGTAGCGCCTCTACCGACAAGGGCCGCGATCCTATATAAATCGTCGCCTGCAAAAGCCGGCTACGCCAAATTTTGCGCTGGTTTGGTATCACATATACGGCGTAACATAGAAGTTACGCTCGTATATATCTGCCTTCGGCTGTAGTTTTTTGGCCCATAGACAGGTATACCAAAGCAGCGCAGTTTGGTATCCAATATACAGCGTAAGGACTTAAGTGGCGAAAATGGAAAAATGTTACTCCATTTTCACCTCGCCACAAATTGCAGGCGTAGTAAGCCTTACGCTGTGTATTGGAGCCCCATAACTCCCTAAACTAGCTGAAAAATAAAACCTAACACCTAACGCATGCGCAATGTCTATCTACCTGTCAACCGCGATCCCCCACCGCAATCCCTAATAAAGTGTTTAACCCCTAAACCGCTGCTCCCGGACCCCGCCGCCACCTACATTAAATGTCTAACCCCCTAATGTGAGCCCCCTACACCGTCGCCACCTACATTAAAATTATTAACCCATAATCTAATCCCACTACACCGCCGCCATCTATATTCAAATTATTACCCCCTAATGTGAGCCCCCTACCCCGCCGCCACCTATTTTAACTATATTACCCCCTAATCTAATCCTCCTACCCCGCCGCCACCTATATTAACTATATTACCCCCTAATCTAATCCCCCTACACCGCCGCCACCTATAATAAATGTATTACCCCCTAAAATGTCCCTACCCTAAACTAAATTAAAAATAGCCCTGAAAAGGGCTTTTTGCGTGGCATTGCCCCAAAGTAACCAGCTCTATTACCAGCCCTTAAAAGGGCCTTTTGCGGGGCATTGCCCCAAAGTAATCAGCTCTTTTACCAGCCCTTAAAAGGGCTTTTTGCGGGGCATTGTCACAAAGTAATCAGCTAAAAACTGGCCACTGTAACCTAAGTTACAAATACACCTACACTATCAATAAATTAATTAAATAAACTACAAATATCTAAACTAAAAACAGAATTTATGCTTACCTGATAAATTTCTTTCTCTTGTGATGTATCGAGTCCACTTGTGGGATATTCTCCTTCCCTACAGGAAGTGGCAGAGAGAGCACCCACAGCAGAGCTGTCTATATAGCTCCTCCCTTAGCTCCACCCCCAGTCATTTGACCGAAGGCTGGGAAGAAAAAGGAGAAACTATAGGGTGCAGTGGTGACTGAAGATTTTTAAATAAAAATATACTACCTGTCTTAAATAGACAGGGCAGGCCGTGGACTTGATACATCACAAGAGAAAGAAATTTATCAGGTAAGCATAAATTCTGTTTTCTCTTGTAAGATGTATCAAGTCCACGGATTCATCCATACTTGTGGGATACCAATACCAAAGCTTTAGGACACGGATGAAAGGAGGGACAAGACAGGTTCCTTAAACGGAAGGCACCACTGCTTGTAGAACCTTTCTCCCAAAAATAGCCTCCGAAGAAGCAAAAGAATAGAATTTGTAAAATTTGGAAAAAGTATGAAGTGAAGACCAAGTCACCGCCTCACAAATCTGTTCAACAGAAGCCTCATTTTTAAAAGCCCATGTGGAAGCCACTGCTCTAGTAGAATGAGCAGTAATTCTTTCAGGAGGCTGCTGGCCAGCAGTCTCATAAGCCATACGGATGATGCTTTGCAGCCAAAAAGAAAGAGAGGTAACCATAGCCTTTTGACCTCTCCGCTTACCAGAATAGACAACAAACAATGAAGATGTTTGACGGAAATCTTTGGTTGCTTGTAAGTAGAACTTTAAAGCACGAACCACATCAAGATTGTGCAACAGACGTTCCTTCTTTGAAGAAGGATTAGGACACAGCGAAGGAACAACAATTTCCTGATTGATATTCCTATTAGAAACAACCTTAGGAAGGAATCCAGGTTTGGTACGTAAAACCACCTTATCTGCATGGAAAATAAGATAAGGTGAGTCACACTGTAAAGCAGATAACTCAGAAACTCTTCGAGCCGAAGACATAGCTACTAAAAACAAAACTTTCCAAGATAGAAGCTTAATATCTATGGAATGCATAGGTTCAAACGGAACCCCTTGAAGAACTTTAAGAACCAAGTTTAGGCTCCATGGCGGAGCAACAGGTTTAAATACAGGCTTGATCCTGACCAAGGCCTGACTAAACACTTGAACGTCTGGGACATCTGCCAGACGTTTGTGTAAAAGAATAGACAAAGCAGATATTTGTCCCTTTAAGAAACTAGCTGATAATCCCTTCTTCAATCCTTTTTGGAGAAAAGACAAAATTCTAGGAATCCTAATCTCACTCCATGAGTAACCCTTGGATTCACACCAACAAAGATATTTGCGCCAAATCTTATGTGGCAAACCTCGCCACTTATGAACTATGCAGGAATTGTTATTTAGGCTAATGGTTAAAATGTATGTTAAACTGTATGTTACTGTTTAAACTCCCTGCTGTTTCAGTTGGGAAACCCTTTGTAGGGGAGACTGTTTTTAAAAAGTGTTTGTTTGTTTTTCAGTTGAAAAAAAGTTGTTGTTGACTCCCAAGCTATGTGTCGTCTAGTTCTTGGTGGAAAGGGGTTATTATTACAATTACCAAGAGTAGTTACTTGCTTGTCTCTGCTTACCCAAAAGATATTACAGATCCTACTACCTCTCTGCTACAATTACCAAGAGTAGTTATTTGCTTGTCTCTGCTTACCAAAAAGATATTACAGATCCTATTGCCTCTCTGCTACAATTACCAAGAGTAGTTACTTGCTTGTCTCTGCCTACCCAAAATATATTACAGATCCTACTGCCTCTCTGCTACAATTGGTGGCAGCGTTGGGATTCGAACCCACGCCCTGGAAGAGACTGGAGGCGAGAGGAATTATTGCCAGCAATAAAACCAAAGCAAGGCTGATTGCAGAGCTCATGGAGGGAGACCGGGTAGCAGGTACGGCCGTACCCATGGCGAACAACAAAACTGAGTTCCAAAAAGAGATGCGGACCCGGTTGGCTTTTTTTTTACCGCTACCCCATTCGGAGGAGCTCCTGACATGGACATCAGCAGACGTACAGGAGTACTTGATGGTGACCCGACAAACCACCCCGAGACCCGGAGAGGGGCTACCAGTACACTCCAGTGCTGGTACAGGGAAAGCTAAGATTCCACGCATTCAAGGATCATACCGACACGGAGGATATCGATGGGTACCTACAGGACTTTGAGCGATTATGCCAACTGCATAATATTAGTACCGCTGACCAAGTTCCCCTACTGGCTGGCAAGTTATCCGGGGCGGGCCGCTGAAGCCTACCGCACCATACCAGATGAGGACAGCAGGGACTACCAGAAGGTAAAACAGGCCATCCTGACTAGGTATGCTATTACCCTGGAGGCATACCAACAGCGGTTCTGAGACCTGAAGAAGCTGGAGAAAGATACCCACACTGAGTGGGTGCATCGGCTAACCAGGGCCGCTAAAGGCTGGTTGCAGGCAGCCCAAGTCACCCAGTTGGAAGACCTTTTACAACTCCTGTTGATGGAGCAATGCTTCAAAGGGGTGTCCACTGAATTGCAAAACTGGCTGAGAGATCAAAAACCGTGCAAGGTACATACCGCAGGGACCTTGGCCGACGAATACCAAGACGCTCGGAGAGCTCAACGAACACAGCAACGCTCCAGTATTGGGGTCACCCCAACCCCCACTGCAGCTCCCACACCTCTGCTACCCCATCCTGGAGGGGGAATCTACCCACCCCCTCCCCGATACCAGACTCGATCAGCTATCCGTTGTCATCTTTGTAACCAACAAGGGCACATTCAGATAGACTGTCCCAGGAACAAGAACCGATCCACCTGGAACAACCAGAACAACTTGTCAAACAACGGGCAGCTTTACACTGCTACCAGAATGAGCCCCGACTACAGACCCAACCCGCAGTCTTCCACAAGGAACACTTGGGCATCTTACACAAGGTAAACCCAGTACAGGCCGCTTCGGACAACCTACAAAGCCACCGCCAGGTGGTCTATATAGAGGGCCGACGTATCCAAGGGCTGCGTGACTCTGGGGCCACCATAACCTTGCTCCGGCAACATTTAGTTTCCACCAATCAACTCACCGGAGACTGTGTAGCTGTCCGGGTGGCCGGGGGAGCCATTTACAAGATTCCCACGGCCAAAGTACACTTGGATTGGGGAGCAGGGTCGGGGAACGTAGAAGTGGGCCTTATGCAAAATTTGCCCGCAGACGTTATTTTGGGCAACGACTTAGGGGAGCTGACTTCAGCGTTTGCACCCCGAACCTCCCCACAAGCAGCACTGCCCGTGGTTACCCAACAACAGGCCCGCGCCAACGCACTGGCTGATCACTCTGAGGCTCAGGTAAGCAATCACCCCCCTAATGTCTCTTGGGCCCCTCCACTAGAGTTTGGTAGCGAAGTGGCCACTGACCCCACGTTGCAAGTATATAGGGATAAGGTAGACCAGATTCAGGTGGGGTTGGAAGGAGAGAGGTACGGTTGGGACAAGGGGTTACTATACAGGTATGCAGAGAAAATAGTGGCTGGATCTATTCCCCTGTCCGTTCAGAAGTTAATAGTACCTCAGAGGTACAGACGAGAACTGCTACGGGTTGCCCACGATATTCCGCTGTCAGGCCACCTAGGAGTTAGTCGGACAAAGCACCGCCTAACTCAGAATTTCTTTTGGTCAGGGATCACCAAATATATTAGGCAGTATTGCCAGACGTGTGACACCTGCCAACGAGTAGGGAAAAGAGGAGACCGATATAAGGCGAAGCTACACTCCCTCCCCATAATAGAGGAGCCTTTTAGTCGAGTGGTGGTGGACCTCATTGGCCCCCTAGCTAAGCCTAGCCCCTCGGGGAAGAGGTATATACTCACAGTCGTGGATTATGCCACCCGATATCCCGAGGCAGTGGCTCTGGCTAATATTCATGCCGAGACCATGGCGTATGCCCTCATCAGAATCTTCTCCCGCATGGGATTTCCCCGGGAGATTATTTCGGACCGGGGCACCCAGTTTACGGCCGAGATTACCCACCAGTTGTGGAGAGCATGTGGGGTGCAACCCATTGTAAATTCCGCTTATCACCCCCAGTCTAATGGGCTCTGTGAACGGTTTAATGGAACACTGAAACAGATGCTCCGCACGTTCATGGATACCCAGAAGAACTGGGAGCGGTTTCTACCCCATTTGCTTTTCGCCTACCGGGAGGTACCTCAGGAGTCTACGGTGTTCTCTCCCTTTGAATTATTATTCGGAAGGAGGGTACGGGGTCCCCTAGACTTAATCCGAGAGCATTGGGAGGGGGAAGTCACTAGTGACGGTACTCCTATCGTACGATACGTGCTGGAGTTTAGGGAGCGCCTAGAGGCCCTGACTCGGACAGTCTGCTCCAACCTTCAGGCGGCTCAAACCCGTCAGCGACGTTGGTATGATAGGGGCGCCAGGGACCGCACTTTTCAGACTGGGCAGAAGGTGCTAATCTTAAAACTGGTCAAAAATGATAAACTGCAGGCCTCCTGGCAGGGCCCATGCAAGGTAGTGGAACAAATCTGTGACACCACCTATGTGATCGGCCCATGTACTGGAGCAGGCAGTAGACGCATGCTCCATGTAAATATGTTGAAGCCGTACCATGAACGCGCAGAGGAGGTGAATGCTATTTGCGCCCCTGCCGCGGACGACGCAGCCAGTTTACCTCTTCCCGACCTCCTAGGAATGAAGAACCGGAACTAAGGTCTGGGAGAGGTACAATTGGGTGAGCGGTTAAGTCCTCGGGAACGAGCTCAAATAGCAGAGCTACTGCAGGAAAAGAGAGACTCGTTCTCCAACGTGCCTGGATATACCCGACTGGCCACCCTTAGGGTAGAAACCCCAGGTCACCTCCCCATGCGAATATATTTTGGGTAGGCAGAGACAAGCAAGTAACTACTCTTGGTAATTGTAGCAGAGAGGCAATAGGATCTGTAATATCTTTTTGGTAAGCAGAGACAAGCAAATAACTACTCTTGGTAATTGTAGCAGAGAGGCAATAGGATCTGTAATATCTTTTTGGTAAGCAGAGACAAGCAAATAACTACTCTTGGTAATTGTAGAAGAGAGGTAGTAGGATCTGTAATATATTTTGGGTAGGCAGAGACAAGCAAGTAACTACTCTTGGTAATTGTAGCAGAGAGGCAATAGGATCTGTAATATCTTTTTGGTAAGCAGAGACAAGCAAATAACTACTCTTGGTAATTGTAGCAGAGAGGTAGTAGGATCTGTAATATCTTTTGGGTAAGCAGAGACAAGCAAGTAACTACTCTTGGTAATTGTAATAATAACCCCTTTCCACCAAGAACTAGACGACACATAGCTTGGGAGTTAACAACAACTTTTTTTCAACTGAAAAAACAAACAAACACTTTTTAAAAACAGTCTCCCCTACAAGGGGTTTCCCAACTGAAACAGCAGGGAGTTTAAACAGTAACATACAGTTTAACATACATTTTAACCATTAGCCTAAATAACAATTCCTGCATAGTTCATAAGTGGCGAGGTTTGCCACAATGCTCCCCCAGAACCAAACCGGCATACCCAGTCTGATCCCAACGGATTGGCTTGGGGAGGTCCGGAGGAGTGTTCACAGATCAAGGTTCAAGTTCAGTTTGTCTGGACAACCCATCGGCGTTGCCGTTTTGCTTCCCAGGTCGGTAATGGATTGTTAAGTCAAACGGCTGCAGCGCCAAACTCCAGCGCAACAGCCGGGCATTGTCTCTGGATACCCTGTTCAGCCACACCAACGGGTTGTGATCTGTGAACAGGGAAAATTGTTGTCCATATAGATATGGCTGAAGTTTCTTGAGGGCCCACACCACGGCCAGGCATTCCTTTTCGATGGCGGCGTAGCTAACTTCTCGGGGTAACAGTTTCCTGCTTAGGTAGGCCACAGGATGCTCGCTGCCATCAGCCCCGACTTGGCTCAGCACGGCTCCCAATCCAAACATAGAAGCATCTGTATGGACGAGAAAGCGTTTAGTTGGATCCGGGGCAGCAAGGATAGGGGCATTTACGAGAGCGTTTTTCAGTTCTTGGAATGCTTGTTCACACTCTGGGCTCCAGGTAACAATCTTAGGAAGGTTTTTACGGGTGAGGTCGGTGAGGGGTTTGGCTAGGGTACTATAATTAGGTACAAACTTCCTGTAATAGCCTGCGGTACCTAGAAAGGCTAGCACTTGGGTCTTGGTACGGGGAGCGGGCCACTTGGCTACGGCCTCTACCTTGGCTGGTTCGGGCTTCTGCTGCCCGCTACCTACTCAGTGCCCTAGGTACTGGACCTCCGCCATCCCTATATGACATTTGCTAGGCTTAAGGGTTAATCCTGCCTCCCTAATGCGATCTAGGATCACCCCTATATGGTTCAAATGCTCGTCCCAGGAGCTGCTAAATATAGCTATGTCGTCTAAATAGGCGCATGCGTACTCTTGGGACCCATCCAGTAGCCGATCTACCATTCGCTGGAAAGTAGCCGGAGCATTCTTCATCCCGAATGGCATGACCTTAAAATTGGTACAGGCCAAACGGGGTGACGAACGCTGATTTGGGGATGGCATCCTCGGCTAGTGGAATCTGCCAGTACCTCTTACACAGATCTATGGTGGTGAGGTACTGGCCTCGAGCCATTTTATCCAGGAGCTCATCTATTCCGGTAGTCTACGCAGAAGCGGGTCGTGCCGTCCCGCTTCGGCACTAGAACTACCGGCGAGGCCCAGGGGCTGTCCGAGTGCTCAATCACTCCTAACTGTAGCATCTCGTCAACCTCCTTACCGCATACCAGAATCGGTGAGAGAACATATGCGGAAGGAGATTGACGAGATGCTACAGTTAGGAGTGATTGAGCACTCGGACAGCCCCTGGGCCTCGCCGGTAGTTCTAGTGCCGAAGCGGGATGGCACGACCCGCTTCTGCGTAGACTACCGGAAACTTAATGAAAAAAACGTCTGACGCCTACCCTATTCCCCGGATAGATGAGCTCCTGGATAAAATGGCTCGAGGCCAGTACCTCACCACCATAGATCTGTGTAACGGGTACTGGCAGATCCCACTAGCCGAGATTGCCATCCCCAAATCAGCGTTCGTCACCCCGTTTGGCCTGTACCAATTCAAGGTCATGCCATTCGGGATGAAGAACGCTCCGGCTACTTTCCAGCGAATGGTAGATCGGCTACTGGATGGGTCCCAAGAGTACGCATGCGCCTATTTAGACGACATAGCTATATTTAGCAGCTCCTGGGATGAGCATTTGAACCATATAGGGGCGATCCTAGATCGCATTAGGGAGGCAGGATTAACCCTTAAGCCTAGCAAATGTCATATAGGGATGGCGGAGGTCCAGTACCTAGGGCACCAAGTAGGTAGCGGGCAGCAGAAGCCCGAACCGGCCAAGGTAGAGGCCGTAGCCAAGTGGCCCACTCCCTGTACCAAGACCCAAGTGCTAGCCTTTCTAGGTACCGCAAGCTATTATAGGAAGTTTGTACATAATTATAGTACCCTAGCCAAACCCCTCACCGACCTCACCCGTAAAAACCTTCCTAAGATTGTTACCTGGAGCCCAGAGTGTGAACAAGCATTCCAAGAACTGAAAAACGCTCTCGTAAATGCTCCTATCCTTGCTGCCCCGGATCCAACTAAACGCTTTCTCGTCCATACAGACGCTTCTATGTTTGGATTGGGAGCCGTGCTGAGCCAAGTCGGGGCTGATGGCAGCAAGCATCCTGTGGCCTACCTAAGCAGGAAACTGTTACCCCGAGAAGTTAGCTACGCCACCATCGAAAAAGAATGCCTGGCCGTGGTGTGGGCCCTCAAGAAACTTCAGCCATATCTATATGGACAACAATTTTCCCTGCTCACAGATCACAACCCGTTGGTGTGGCTGAACAGGGTATCTGGAGACAATGCCCGGCTGTTGCGCTGGAGTTTGGCGCTGCAGCCGTTTGACTTAACAATCCATTACCGACCTGGGAAGCAAAACGGCAACGCCGACGGGTTGTCCAGACAAACTGAACTTGAACCTTGATCTGTGAACACTCCTCCGGACCTCCCCAAGCCAATCCGTTGGGATCAGACTGGGTATGCCGGTTTGGTTCTGGGGGGGCATTGTGGCAAACCTCGCCACTTATGAACTATGCAGGAATTGTTATTTAGGCTAATGGTTAAAATGTATGTTAAACTGTATGTTACTGTTTAAACTCCCTGCTGTTTCAGTTGGGAAACCCCTTGTAGGGGAGACTGTTTTTAAAAAGTGTTTGTTTGTTTTTCAGTAAAAAAAAAGTTGTTGTTGACTCCCAAGCTATGTGTCGTCTAGTTCTTGGTGGAAAGGGGTTATTATTACAATTACCAAGAGTAGTTACTTGCTTGTCTCTGCTTACCCAAAAGATATTACAGATCCTACTACCTCTCTGCTACAATTACCAAGAGTAGTTATTTGCTTGTCTCTGCTTACCAAAAAAGATATTACAGATCCTATTGCCTCTCTGCTACAATTACCAAGAGTAGTTACTTGCTTGTCTCTGCCTACCCAAAATATATTACAGATCCTACTGCCTCTCTGCTACATCTTATGATAGATTTTCCTGGTGACAGGCTTTCTAGCCTGAATCAGGGTATCAATGACCGACTGAGAGAAACCACGCTTTGATAGAATCAGGCGTTCAATCTCCAAGCAGTCAGACGCAGAGAAATTAGATTTGGATGCTTGAAGGTCCTGTCTCATTGGAAGAGTCCACGGTGGAACAGATGACATGTCCACCAGGTCTGCATACCAAGTCCTGTGTGGCCACGCAGGCGCTATCAGAATCACCGAAGCTCTCTCCTGCTTGATTTTGGCAACCAGACGTGGGAGGAGAGGAAACGGTGGAAATACATAAGCCAGATTGAAGGACCAGGGCACTGCTAGAGCATCTATCAGTACCGCCTGGGGATCCCGGGACCTGGACCCGTAACGCGGAAGTTTGGTGTCCTGTCGGGACGCCATCAGATCCAATTCTGGTGTGCCCCATAGCTGAGTCAGCTGGGCAAATACCTCCGGATGGAGCTCCCATCTGTCATTACTATGAGCCACTCTGGCATCTGTCATTACTATGAGCCACTCTGGCCTGCGGAAACATATTCCCTGAGACAGGTGGTCCTGAGACAACCACCAGAGAAGAGAATCTCTGGTCTCTTGGTCCAGATGCAGTTGAGGAGATAAATCTGCATAATCCCCATTCCACTGTTTGAGCATGCATAGTTGAGGTGGTCTGAGGTGTAGGCGGGCATAAGGAACAATGTCCATTGCCGCTACCATAAGTCCGATTACCTCCATACGCTGAGCCACTGATGGCCAAGGAATGGAATGAAGAGCTCGGCAAGTGATTAAAAGTTTTGATTTTCTGACCTCCGTCAGAAATATTTTCATTTCTACTGAGTCTATCAGAGTACCTAGGAAGGAAACTCTTGTTAGAGGGACGAGAGAACTCTTTTTTATGTTCACCTTCCACCCGTGAGATCTCAGAAAAGCAAACATGATGTCCGTGTGAGACTTGGCTAGCTGGAAAGTCGACGCCTGAATTAAGATGTCGTCTATATAAGGCGCCACTGCTATACCCCGTGGTCTTAGAACTGCCAAAAGTGACCCTAGCACCTTTGTGAAAATTCTGGGAGCCGTGGCCAACCCGAAGGGAAGGGCCACAAACTGGTAATGCCTGTCCAGAAAGGCGAATCTGAGGAATTGATGATGATCTCTGTGAATAGGGATGTGTAGATACGCATCCTTTAAGTCCACGGTAGTCATATATTGACCCTCCTGGATCAGAGGAAGAATAGTCCGAATAGTCTCCATCTTGAAAGATGGTACTCTGAGGAATTTGTTTAGAATGTTGAGATCAAAGATTGGTCTGAAAGTTCCCTCTTTTTTGGGAACCACAAACAGGTTGGAGTAAAAACCTAGCCCATGTTCCGCTCTTGGAACTGGGCGAATCACTCCCATGGTATGTAGGTCTTCTACACAGTGTAAGAACGCCTCTTTCTTTGTCTGGTTTGCAGACAATTGAGAAATGTGAAATCTCCCCCTTGGGGGGGAGTCTTTGAAGTCCAGAAGATATCCTTGGGACACAATTTCTAAAGCCCAGGAAACGTGAACATCTCTTGCCCAAGCCTGAGCAAAGAGAGAGAGTCTGCCCCCTAATAGATCCAGTCCCGGATCGGGGGCTACACCTTCATACTGTCTAAGAGGCAGCAGCAGGCTTCTTGGCCTGTTTACCTTTGTTCCAAGCCTGGTTAGGTCTCCAGACTGACTTGGATTGGACAGAATTCCCCTCTTGCTTTGCTGCAGGGGAAGCTGAAGCGGGACCACCCTTGAAGTTCCGAAAGGAACGAAAATTATTTTGTTTGGCCCTCATCTTATTTGTTTTATCCTGAGGGAGGGCATGGCCTTTCCCTCCAGTGATGTCTGAAATAATTTCTTTCAGTGCAGGCCCGAATAGGGTCTTTCCTTTGAAAGGGATGTTCAACAATTTAGATTTTGATGACACATCAGCAGACCAGGACTTAAGCCATAACGCCCTGCGTGCTAAAATGGCAAAACCTGAATTCTTTGCCGCTAATTTAGCCATTTGGAAAGCGGCATCTGTAATGAAAGAATTAGCCAACTTAAGGGCCTTAATTCTATCCATAATATCCTCTAATGGAGTCTCCACCTGGAGAGCCTCTTCTAGAGCCTCAAACCAGAAAGCAGCTGCAGTAGTTACAGGAACAATGCATGCAATAGGTTGGAGAAGAAAACCTTGATGAACAAAAATTTTCTTTAGGAGACCCTCTAATTTTTTATCCATAGGATCTTTGAAAGCACAACTGTCTTCGATAGGTATAGTTGTACGCTTAGCAATAGTAGAAATAGCTCCCTCCACCTTAGGAACAGTCTGCCACGAGTCCTGTATGGTGTCAGATATGGGAAACATTTTCTTAAAAACAGGAGGGGGAGCGAACGGAATACCTGGTCTATCCCACTCCTTAGTAACAATAGTCACAATCCTCTTAGGGACTGGAAAAACATCAGTGTAAACAGGAACCTCTAAGTATCTGTTCATTTTACACAATTTCTCTGGGACCACTATAGGGTCACAATCATCTAGAGTAGCTAATACCTCCTTGAGCAATAAGCGGAGGTGTTCAAGCTTAAATTTGAAGGCCGTCATATCAGAATCTGTCTGAGGGAGCGTCTTTTCTGAATCAGAAATCTCTCCCTCAGATAACAAATCCCTTAGCCCTACTTCAGAAAATTGTGAGGGTATATCGGATACGGCTACTAAAGCGTCAGATGGCTCAGCATTTGTTCTTAACCCAGAGCTGACACGCTTTTCTTGTAAACCAGGCAGTTTAGAGAAAACCTCTGTGAGGGTTTTATTCATAACTGTGGCCATGTCTTGTAAAGTAAATGAATTAGACGCACTAGAGGTACTTGGCGTCACTTGTGCGGGCGTTACTGGTTGTGACACTTGGGGAGAGCTAGATGCTAAACCCTCATTTCCTTCTAACTGAGAATCATCTATTATTTTTAAGTGCTAAAATATGCTCTATAATTTATAGACATATCAGTGCAAGTGGGACACATTCTAAGAGGGGGATCCACAATGACTTCTAAACACATAGAACAAGGATTCTCCTTGGTGTCAGACATGTTAAACAGGCTAGTAATGTAACAAGAAAGCTTGGAAAACACTTTAATCAAAGTAAATAACACTTTAAACAAAAACGGTACTGTGCCTTTAAGAGAAAAAAGCTGCACAAACTCTGCAAAACAGTGTAAAAAAGCAGTAAACACAACAAAATTTTTACAGTAGCATCATAAAGCCTTAGTAACTTTGCACGACTATGCACGACTATGCAAATAAACAATTAAACCGGATTGAAAAAACTTCAAAGCCGGTAAAATAACGTTCAGCACCTTGCCACAGCTCTGCTGTGGCACCTACCTGCCCTTTAGGAACGATTTGTGGGGGGAAAAACTTCTTTACAGCCCTCAAATACAACAGGAATCTCTGGAGAAGTAGCTGGATGCTTCTGAGGTAAATAAACTGTGCAACTGAAAATAGGCCCCACCCACCTCACTCGAAGTTATGGGGCCTAAAAAACACCACAGAGTGTTTCTTAAACTAGCCATTTGGGTTAATAACCCTTAAACAAGCCACAAAGACCCCTTAAAGTCCCTCAAAAAACGTTTTATTTGTAACTAAACCAAAACGTTTTTTCCTATTAGTGTCACCAGTAACTATGAGCCCTTTATGCAAGCTTGGATTCCTCTTTTACTGAATACAGCTTACCTTTCCCTCATGGGGATATTGCCAGACTTTTCTAGAAATAACACAGTCTGTCTAGAAAAAAATAGACTGAACATACCTTAATGCAGTTTAGCCTGCAAACTGTTCCCCCAACTGAAGTTTTCCTGTACTCTTCAGCCCTTGTGAGAACAGCAGTGGATCTTAGTTACAAAATACTAATATCATCATCCTCCTTGCAGAAATCTTCATCCCTTTTCTGCCAGAGAGTAAATAGTACACACCAGTACCATTTAAAATAACAAACTTTTGCTTGGGAAAATAAAAACTAACATTTTTGTCACCACACTTACTTTGCCCTTCCTAGCAGTTAAGCAGGCAGAGAGAATGACTGGGGGGTGGAGCTAAGGGAGGAGCTATATAGACAGCTCTGCTGTGGGTGCTCTCTCTGCCACTTCCTGTAGGGAAGGAGAATATCCCACAAGTATGGATGAATCCGTGGACTCGATACATCTTACAAGAGAAATATAATTAAATACACAAAACTAAATTACAAAAACAAACACTAAATTACAAGAAATAAAAAAAGATTACAAGATTTTTAAGATAATTACACCTATTCTAAGCCCCCTAATAAAATAACAAAGCCCCCCAAAATAAAAAAAATTTCCCTACCCTAATCTAAATTACAAAAGTAATCAGCTCTATTACCAGCCCTTAAAGGGGCCTTTTGTGGGGCATTGCCCCAACGTAATCAGCTCTTTTGCCTGTAAAAAACAACAACCCCCCTCCCCCATTACAACCCACCACCCACATACCCCTACTCTAACCCAACCAATCCCCCCTTAAAAAACCTAAGTCTATCCCCCAAGTGCTCCTTACCTGTCCTGAAGACCGGCGGAGTAGGTCCTGTTCCAGGCGGAGAAGTCTTCTTCCAGGTGGCGACCTCTTCTTCTTCCAGGATCCAGCCGGCACTGAGTGGAGGAGTTGAAGACCGATGACCGTGGAGCTGAAGACCGTCCATCTGGAACTGAAGACCGGCGATGCTGGAACTGAAGATCGGCGACGCTGGAACTGAAGACCGTTGGAACTGAAGACCAGAGCCGGAGCGTGGAGGATCCTCTTCATACGATCGCCGCCGTACACTGAATAGGAATTCAAGGTACGCAATTAAAAATGGCGTCCCTTGAATTCCTATTGGCTGATTTGAGCCTTCAAATTCAAATCAGCCAATTGGATGCGAGCAACTTTAATTCTATTGGCTGATTTGAATAGCCAATAGAATAAGAGCTACTGTAATTCTATTGGCTGATTAGAATAGCCAATAGAGTTACAGTAACTCTTATTCTATTGGCTATTCAAATCAGCCAATAGAATTAAAGTAGCTCGCATCCGATTGGCTGATTTGAATTTGAAGGCTCAAATCAGCCAATAGGAATTCAAGGGACGCCATTTTTAATCGCGTACCTTGAAATCCTATTCAGTGTACGGCAGCGATCGTATGAAGAGGATCCTCCACGCTCCAGCTCCGGTCTTCAAATCCAGAGGTCTTCAGTTCCAGCGTCGCCGATCTTCAGTTCCAGCATCGCCGGTCTTCAGTTCAAGATGGACGGTCTTCAGCTCCGCGGTCATCGGTCTTCAACTCCTCCGCTCCGCGCCGGCTGGATCCTGGAAGAAGAAGAGGTCGCCGCCTGGAAGAAGACTTCTCCGTCTGGAACAGGACCTTCTCCGCTGGTCTTCAGGACAGGTAAGGAGCACTTGGGGGTTAGACTTAGGTTTTTAAGGGGGGATTGGGTGGGTTAGAGTAGGGGTATGTGGGTGGTGGGTTGTAATGGGGGGGGTTGTTGTTTTTTTTACAGGCAAAAGAGCTGATTACTTTGGGGCAATGCCCCACAAAAGGCCCTTTTAAGGGCTGGTAATAGAGCTGATTACTTTTGTAAATTAGATTAGGGTAGGGAATTTTTTTATTTTGGGGGGCTTTGTTATTTTATTAGGGGGCTTAGAATAGGTGTAATTAGCTTAATAATCTTGTAATCTTTTTTTATTTTTTGTAATTTAGTGTTTGTGTTTTTTTGTAATTTAGTTTAGTTTATTTAATTGTATTTTAGTTTAGATATTTGTAGTTTATTTAATTAATTTATTGATAGTGTAGGTGTATTTGTAACTTAAGTTAGGATTTATTTTACAGGTAAATTGGTAATTATTTTAACTAGGTAGCTATTAAATAGTTATTAACTATTTAATAGCTATTGTACCTAGTTAAAATAAATACCAAGTTACCTGTAAAATAAATATAAACCCTAAAATAGCTACAATGTAATTATTAATTATATTGTAGCTATCTTAGGGTTTATTTTATAGGTAAGTATTTATTTTTAAATAGGAATAATTTAGTTAATATTATTAATATTATTTAGATTTATTTTAATAATAATTAAGTTAGTGGTGTTAGAGTTAGATAGGGTTAATATAGTTAATATATATAATATAATAACTAAATTAACTATATTAACCCTAATATAATTAGGGTTAATATAGTTAATATATATAATATAATAACTATATTAACTATATTAACCCTAATATAATTAGGGTTAATATAGTTAATATAGGTGGCGGCGGTGTAGGGGGATTAGATTAGGGGTTAATATATTTAATATAGGTGGCGGCGGTGTAGCGGGATTAGATTAGGGGTTAATATATTTAATATAGGTGGCGGCAGTGTAGGGGGATTTAAATTACAGGCAAAAGAGCTGATTACTTTGTGACAATGCCCCGCAAAAAGCCCTTTTCAGGGCTATTTGTAGTGTTAGACTTAGGTTTAGTGGTAGGGAAATTTTAGAATTTTAGGGGTTAATACATTTAATATAGGTGGCGGCGGTGTAAGGGGGATTAGATAAGGGGTTAATAATTTTAATATAGGTTGCGGCGGAGTAAGGGGGTCAGATTAGGGGTTAATATAGTTTAAATAGGTGGCGGCGGTGTAGGGGGTTCATATTAGGGGTTAATATAGTTTAAATAGGTGGCGGCGGTGTAGGGGGATCATATTAGGGGGTAACATAGTTAATGTAGGTGGCGGCGGGGTAGGGGGCTCACATTAGGGGGTAAAACATTTAATGTAGGTAGCGGCGGGGTAGGGGGCTCACATTAGGGGGTAATATAGATAATGTAGGTGGCGGCGGGGTCCGGGAGCGGCGGTTTAGGGGTTAATATATTTATTGTTAGGAGTGAGAGGGGGGATTGCGGATAGAGGGGTATACGTGTCGGGCTATGTTTGGGAGGCGTGTTAGACAGTACGGGTGATTTAATAACTTAATCAGGTTTTTTATGCGGCGGCAGTTTCTAAAGTGCCGTAAGTCACTGGCGACTCCAGAAATTTGTACTTACGCAGATTTCTGGACATCGCTGGTTTGTCAGACATACGGCACTTTAGCATCTGACGGCGCCGTATATAAGATAGCTCGAGTTGCAAGCTGAAACTACGGGCGGCGCAGGTTTCCATGCTTGCGCCGAAACCTGCGCCATATTTCGGATCGCGGCCCCGACTCCTACCGCCAAAAAAAGTCAGTAGCTTTATGGGCTAATGCGTGAATATAAAGCTCTTAACTACTGTGCTACAAAGTACACTAACACCCATAAACTACCTATGTACCCTGAAACCGAGGCCCCCCCCACATCGCCGCCACTATAATACATTTTTTTAACCCCTAATCTGCCGACCGGACACCGCCGTCACCTACATTATACCTACAAACCCTTAATCTGCTGCCCCTAACATCGCCGACCCCTATATTATATTTATTAACCCCAAATCTGCCCCCCCAACGTTGCCGCTACCTTACCTACACTTATTAACCCCTAATCTGCCGACCGGACCTCGCCGCCACTATAATAAATTAATTAACCCCTAAACCGCCGCACTCCCGCCTCACAAACACTATAATAAATGTTATTAACCCCTAATCTGCCCTCCCTAACATCGCCGCCACCTACCTACAATTATTAACCCCTAATCTCCCGCCCGCACCGTCGCCGCTACTATAATAAAGTAATTAACCCCTAAACCTAACTCTAACCCTAACCCTAACACCCCCCTAACATAAATATAATTTAAATGAAACGAAATAATATTCCTAAAATTAACTAAATTAATCCTATTTAAAACTAAATACTTACCTATCAAATAAACCCTAATATAGCTACAATATAACTAATAGTTACATTGTAGCTATTTTAGGATTTATATTTATTTTACAGGCAACTTTGTATTTATTTTAACTAGGTACAATAGCTATTAAATAGTTAATAACTATTTAATAGCTAACTAGTTAAAATAATTATAAAATTACCTGTAAAATAAATCCTAACCTAAATTACAAATACACCTAACACTACACTATCATTAAATTAATTAAATAAATTACCTACAAGTAGCTAAATTTAAATACAATAAAATATGGGGTTAATACATTTATTATAGTGGCAGCGAGGTCCGGTCGGCAGATTAGGGGTTAATAAGTGTAGGTAAGGTAGCGGCAACGTTGGGGGGGGCAGATTAGGGGCTAATAAATATAATATAGGGGTCGGCGGTGTTTGGGGCAGCAGATTAGGGATTCATAGGGATAATGTAGGTTGTGGCGGTGTCTGGAGTGGCAGATTAGGGGTTAATAATATAATGCAGGTCTCAGCGATAGCGGGGGCGGCAGATTAGGGGTTAATAAGTGTAAGGTTAGGGGTGTTTAGACTCGGGCTGCGTTAGGAGCTGAAGGCCAAACTGCCCCATTGTTTCCTACGGGGATATCGTGCACAAGCATGTTTTTCCAGCTCACCACTAACGTAAGCAACGCTGGTATTGAGGGTTGATGTGGAGCTAAATTAGGCTCAACGCTCCCTTTTCTGAGCCTAACGCAGCCCCTCAGACAACTCTAAATACTAGCGTTGTCTTAAGGGTGCGCTGGGAAAAAAAGCAGCGTTAGCTACACGGGTCTTTACCGACAAAACTCTAAATCTAGCCGTTTGTTTTGCAATGTAATTGCTGGTATTTACTGAGAAAATAAGAAAAAATGTGAATGTCATTTTTACACATCAACACTTACTGTAATTAATGTACATACAATATACACGGCTAATACAGCTAAGATCTAATCTCACTGAATGTATCTGTATGTTACCCTGTGGCACAATATTTAATAATGGAATGTCCATGAATTAAACACATAAAGCCTTGCATTCCAGGGTTTTGTTCTTTTGGGCAGTGAACTCATTGAGTTTTGTCATTAAAGGAACATTAAACACTAAGGCCTAGATTTAGAGTTTGGCGTTAGCCGTGAAAACCAGCGTTAGAGGCTCCTAACGCTGGTTTTAGGCTACCGCCGGTATTTGGAGTCACTCAAAATAGGGTCTAACGCTCACTTTCCAGCCGCGACTTTTCCATACCGCAGATCCCCTTACTTCAATTGCGTATCCTATCTTTTCAATGGGATTTTTATAACTCCGGTATTTAGAGTCGTTTCTGAAGTGAGCGTTAGACATCTAACGACAAAACTCCAGCCGCAGGAAAAAAGTCAGTAGTTAAGAGCTTTCTGGGCTAACGCCGGTTTATAAAGCTCTTAACTACTGTACTCTAAAGTACACTAACACCCATAAACTACCTATGTACCCCTAAACCGAGGTCCCCCCACATCGCCGACACTCTAAAAATTTTTTTTAACCCCTAATCTGCCGACCGCCACCTACGTTATCCTTATGTACCCCTAATCTGCTGCCCCTAACACCGCCGACCCCTATATTATATTTATTAACCCCTAATCTGCCTCCCACAACGTCGCCTCCACCTGCCTACACTTATTAACCCCTAATCTGCCGACCGGACCTGAGCGCTACTATAATAAAGTTATTAACCCCTAATCCGCCTCACTAACCCTATCATAAATAGTATTAACCCCTAATCTGCCCTCCCTAACATCGCCGACACCTAACTTCAATTATTAACCCCTAATCTGCCGACCGAATCTCGCCGCTATTCTAATAAATGTATTAACCCCTAAAGCTAAGTCTAACCCTAATACTAACACCCCCCTAAGTTAAATATAATTTAAATCTAACAAAATTAATTAACTCTTATTAAATAAATTATTCCAATTTAAAGCTAAATACTTACCTGTAAAATAAATCCTAATATAGCTACAATATAAATTATAATTATATTATAGCTATTTTAGGATTTATATTTATTTTACAGGTAACTTTGTATTTATTTTAACCAGGTACAATAGCTATTAAATAGTTAAGAACTATTTAATAGCTAAAATAGTTCAAATAATTACAAATTTACCTGTAAAAGAAATCCTAACCTAAGTTACAAATAAACCTAACACTAGACTATCAATAAATTAATTAAATAAACTACCTACAATTACCTACAATTAACCTAACACTACACTATCAATAAATTAATTAAATACAATTGCTACAAATAAATACAATTAAATAAACTAGCTAAAGTACAAAAAATAAAAAAGAACTAAGTTACAAAAAATAAAAAAATATTTACAAACATAAGAAAAATATTACAAGAATTTTAAACTAATTACACCTACTCTAAGCCCCCTAATAAAATAACAAAGACCCCCAAAATAAAAAAATGCCCTACCCTATTCTAAATTACTAAAGTTCAAAGCTCTTTTACCTTACCAGCCCTGAACAGGGCCCTTTGCGGGGCATGCCCCAAGAAATTCAGCTCTTTTGCCTGTAAAAAAAAACATACAATACCCCCCCAACATTACAACCCACCACCCACATACCCCTAATCTAACCCAAACCCCCCTTAAATAAACCTAACACTAAGCCCCTGAAGATCATCCTACCTTGTCTTCACCATACCAGGTTCACCGATCGGTCCAGAAGAGCTCCTCCGATGTCCTGATCCAAGCCCAAGCGGGGGGCTGAAGAGGTCCATGATCCGGCTGAAGTCTTCATCCAAGCGGGCCAGAAGAGGTCTTCCATCCGATTAAAGTCTTCATCCAAGCGGCATCCATCCGGAGCGAAGCGGCAGCATCCTGAAGACCTCCACCGCGGAACATCCATCCTGGCCGACGACTGAATGACGAATGACGGTTCCTTTAAATGACGTCATCCAAGATGGCGTCCCTCGAATTCCGATTGGCTGATAGGATTCTATCAGCCAATCGGAATTAAGGTAGGAATATTCTGATTGGCTGATGGAATCAGCCAATCAGAATCAAGTTCAATCCGATTGACTGATCCAATCAGCCAATCAGATTGAGCTTGCATTCTATTGGCTGATCGGAACAGGACATCGGAGGAGCTCTTCTGGACCGATCGGTGAACCTGGTATGGTGAAGACAAGGTAGGATGATCTTCAGGGGCTTAGTGTTAGGTTTATTTAAGGGGGGTTTGGGTTAGATTAGGGGTATGTGGGTGGTGGGTTGTAATGTTGGGGGGGGGGGTATTGTATTTTTTTTTTTACAGGCAAAAGAGCTGAATTTCTTGGGGCATGCCCCGCAAAGGGCCCTGTTCAGGGCTGGTAAGGTAAAAGAGCTTTGAACTTTAGTAATTTAGAATAGGGTAGGGCATTTTTTTATTTTGGGGGTCTTTGTTATTTTATTAGGGGGCTTAGAGTAGGTGTAATTAGTTTAAAATTCTTGTAATATTTTTCTTATGTTTGTAAATATTTTTTTATTTTTTGTAACTTAGTTCTTTTTTATTTTTTGTACTTTAGCTAGTTTATTTAATTGTATTTATTTGTAGCAATTGTATTTAATTAATTTATTGATAGTGTAGTGTTAGGTTAATTGTAGGTAATTGTAGGTAGTTTAATTAATTTATTGATAGTCTAGTGTTAGGTTTATTTGTAACTTAGGTTAGGATTTCTTTTACAGGTAAATTTGTAATTATTTTAACTATTTTAGCTATTAAATAGTTCTTAACTATTTAATAGCTATTGTACCTGGTTAAAATAAATACAAAGTTACCTGTAAAATAAATATAAATCCTAAAATAGCTATAATATAATTATAATTTATATTGTAGCTATATTAGGATTTATTTTACAGGTAAGTATTTAGCTTTAAATTGGAATAATTTATTTAATAAGAGTTAATTAATTTTGTTAGATTTAAATTATATTTAATTTATGGGGGTGTTAGTATTAGGGTTAGACTTAGCTTTAGGGGTTAATACATTTATTAGAATAGCGGCGAGATTCGGTCGGCAGATTAGGGGTTAATAATTGAAGTTAGGTGTCGGCGATGTTAGGGAGGGCAGATTAGGGGTTAATACTATTTATGATAGGGTTAGTGAGGCGGATTAGGGGTTAATAACTTTATTATAGTAGCGCTCAGGTCCGGTCGGCAGATTAGGGGTTAATAAGTGTAGGCAGGTGGAGGCGACGTTGTGGGGGGCAGATTAGGGGTTAATAAATATAATATAGGGGTCGGCGGTGTTAGGGGCAGCAGATTAGGGGTACATAGGGATAATGTAAGTAGCGGCGGTTTACGGAGCGGCAGATTAGGGGTTAATAATAATATGCAGGGGTCAGCGATAGCGGGGGCGGCAGATTAGGGGTTAATAAGTGTAAGGTTAGGGGTGTTTAGACTCGGGGTACATGTTAGAGTGTTAAGTGCAGACGTAGGAAGGGTTACCGCATAGCAAACAATGGGGCTGCGTTAGGAGCTGAACGCGGCTTTTTTGCAGGTGTTTGTTTTTTTTTCAGCTCAAACAGCCCCATTGTTTCCTATGGGGGAATCGTGCACGAGCACGTTTTTGAGGCTGGCCGCGTCCGTAAGCAACTCTGGTATCGAGAGTTGAAGCTGCGTTAAAAATGCTCTACGCTCCTTTTTTGGAGCCTAACGCAGCCTTTATGTGGACTCTCGATACCAGAGTTATTTTTATGGTGCGGCCAGAAAAAAGCCGGCGTTAGTTTTTCGGGTCGTTACCTACAAAACTCCAAATCTAGGCCTAAATAAATGCTACATGGAATGATGCATTCAAATAAAAGATTAGCCTGATAATAGCATGTAGATGTATTTTTTATTAAAGTTTCATAGTTGTTTAAATATTGACAAAATAAGTGTAAAGTTTTAGTGTCTATAAAACAATGGGAGCTGCCATTGTCACAGTACTTTTAATCATATTGGCCATAGTCATGTAGCAAGCATAAGGGGCTGAAGGGACCATGTATCTGATATGAGTTCATATTTATTTATGTAGATGCATTATGAGGCTGCAGGAGTCATGCATCGGATCAGAGTTCTCATTTAGGGCCTGAATGATCTATAAAGCTCTCTGGGCTGATGAGATTCTATAAGAATGCTCACCAATACTTCTACTTCCCTGGTGAAATTATATAAAGCCACTTTTAACCTGAAAACAGGGTGTCTCGCTAAGGGGCGCATATTGCATTTTTGTACGGGAAGGAGATGCATTCATTACAAAACTGCACAATGAAAATCGTAATTTAAAAATTATACAATACAAATAATTGAACCATTCACACAAAAATACTTTGCTCTCCATTGTGAACTTTTACATAGCAGAGAGCTCTCATTGTTTTTAAAAGGGACAGCTAGCCAATCGCAGGTGCAGCTCTCATTAAATTCTATAAAAAAAAGGGGCTGTCCCTGCGAGTGGCGAGCTGTCTCCTATAAAAATCATGAGAGCTCTCTGCTATGTAAGAGGTTGCAATGGAGAACAAAGTACAGTATCGGAACGGAAAATCAGTCTAGGCTGGCACATTTTTTTAGAATTGTCCCCTTTGTCATGCAGCTGGCAGGGGTTGCAGGGTTTATGGATTTGTTCTGAGTTCACATTTATTTATGTAGATAGCATAATGAGGCTGCAGGTCCATGCATATGGTCATAGTTCATAATATTTATGTAAATAGCATAATGAGGCTGCAGGGGCCATGCATCTGATCAGAGTTCACATTCATTTATGTAAATGGAATAATGAGACTGCAGGGGCCATGCATACGATCAGGGTTCACATTCATTTATGTAAATGGAATAATGAGGCTGCAGGAGCCATGCATCTGATTAGAGTTCACATTCATTTATGTAAATGGCATAATGAGGCTGCAGGGGCCATGCATCTGATCAGAGTTCACATTCATTTATGTAAATGGCTTAATTAGGCTTCAGGGGCCATGCATCTGATCAGAGTTGTCATTTAGTCATGCAGCTGACATAAGGGGGATGCAGAGGCTAGAGGCTAGATTCAGGGGTCTAGTCCTACAAGAAAAAGTGTGGGAACTAATCAAGACTTCCACCCCCTCACAATTAATAGGCACCTAGATTACGAGTTTTGCGTTAAGGCTTTTAATGCAGAAAAATTGGCCATTACGCTGGAATGGCCAGGGACGCATATTACGAGTTGTGTCCGTATAGCTATACCGCAAGCATTTTAGCCTGTAACGCAACACCCATTCCACACTCAAATGACGTTTGAGTTTGGGATTTTCATAGCGCCAACATTACAGGTTGTGCGTTCAGGCTAAAAAGCTTACGTTACAGCCTATACCGACACGATCCATGCAGCCACCTGAGAGCATTAGTTATGGATTTTGCGAAACAAAAATGTTTCACAAAACTTATAACTAAAATGTTACAAAGTACACTAACACCCATAAACTACATATTAACCGCTAAACCGCCACCCCCCGCATCGCAAACACTATTTAAAACTTATTAACCCCTAATCTGCCACCCACCCACATCGCGATTATTAAATACATTTATTAACACTTAATCTGCCGCCCACCCACATAGCCAACACTATTTAAATATATTAACCCCTAAACCACTGCTCCCTGCCATCGCCAACAATACAATAAAGTTGTTAACCCCTAAACCACGGCTCCCCAACATCGCCGCCACTAAATAAACCTATTAACTCCTAAACCTCCGGCCTCCCACATCGCCGCCACTAAATAAACCTATTAACCCCTAAACCTCCGGCCTCCCACATTGCTGCCACTAAATAAAACTATTAACCCCTAAACCTCTGGCCCCCCACATCGCAAAACACTAAATTAAACTATTAACCACTAAATCTAACACCCCCTAACTTTAAATTAAAACTACAATATAACTATATTTAAATAAAAAAAACTTAACTATGAAATAAAAATAAACCTAACATTAAACAATAAATTAACCTAACTTTACTAGTCTAATAAAATAAAAAAACTACCAATCAAAAATACTAAATTACAAATTAAAAAAAAAACTAATCCTACGAAAAAATTAAAAAAAATCTAACATTACAAAAAAAATAAACACTAAAATTACGAAAAGTAAAAAACACTCGGCTAGATTACAAGTTGTGCGTTAGGCTGAAAAAGCAGCGTTAACAGATCCTAACGCTGCTTTTTCACTACCGCTGCTATTGCGAGTCTTGCAGGTTTAGAGGCACCGCACACTTCTTTGGTCTAACCGCAAAACGACTTACGTAAACTTCGTAAAGTCTTTTTTCTATGGGACTTCCATAGTGCTGGTATTACGAGTCTGTCCTGGGAGGCCAAAAAGTGAGCATTTTAAAGTCAGTAGTTAAGAGTTTTATGGTACAACGCCATAACATAAAACTCATAACTAAAGTGCTAAAAAGTACACTAACACCCATAAACTACCTATTAACCCCTAAACCAAGGCCCTCCTGCATAGCAAACACTAAAATTAATTTTGTAACCCCTAATCTGCCACTCCAGACATCGCCGCCACTATAATAAACATATTAACCCCTAAACCACCGCACTCCCGCCTTGCAAACACTAGTTAAATATTATTAACCCCTAATCTGCTGCCCCCAACATCGCCAACACCTACATTATACGTATTAACCCCTAATCTGCCGCCCCCAACGTCGCCACCACTATTCTAAATTTATTAACCCCTAAACCTAAGTCTAACCCTAACCCTAACACCCCCTAACTTAAATATAATTTAAATAAATCTAAATAAAATTACTATCATTACCTAACTTATTCCTATTTAAAACTACATTTACCTGTAAAATAAACCCTAAGCTAATAAAAGCTAATAGTTACATTGTAGCTATCTTAGGGTTTATTTTTATTTTACAGGCAAGTTTCTATTTATTTTAACTAGGTACAATAGTTATTAAATAGTTATTAACTATTTAATAACTACCTAGCTAAAATCAACACAAAAGTACCTGTAAAATAAAACCTAAACTAAGTTACAATAACACCTAACACTACACTATAATTAAATAAATGTACTAAAATAAAAACAATTGAATAAATTAAATTAAATTAGCTGAAGTACAAAAACAAACAAACACTAAATTACAGAAAATAAAAAACAAATTACAGATCTTTAAACTAATTACACCTAATCTATCAGCCCTATCAAAATAAAAAAGCCCCCCGAAAATAAAAAAAAAACCCTAGCCTAAACTAAACTATCAATAGCCCTTAAAAGGGCCTTTTGCGGGGCATTGCCCCAAAGTAATCAGCTCTTTTACCTGTAAAAAAAAAAATACAAGCACCCCCCAACAGTAAAACCCACCACCCACACAACCAACCCCCCAAATTAATAGCTAACTAAAAAAAACCTAAGCTCCCCATTGCCCTGAAAAGGGCATTTGGATGGGCATTGCCCTTAAAAGGGCAGTTAGCTCTTTTGCGGCCCAAACCCCTAATCTAAAAATAAAACCCACCCAAAACACACTTAAAAAAACTAACACTAACCCCCTGAAGATCGGCTTACTGTTCTGAAGACCGGACATCCATCCTCAAGGAAGCGGCAGAAGTCTTCATCCAACTGAGCCGAAGTCCTCAACAAAGTCAGGAGAAGTCTTCATCCAAGCCGAGCGAAGTGGTCCTCCAGATGGGCAGAAGTCTTCATCTAGACGGCATCTTCTATCTTCATCCATCTGACGCGGTGCATCCTCTTCTTCCGACGACTACCCGACGAATGAAGGTTCCTTTAAGTGACGTCATCCAAGATGGCGTCCCTTAGATTCCGATTGGCTGATACAATTCAGCCAATCGGAATTAAGGTAGAAAAAATCCTATTGGCTGATGCAATCAGCCAATAGGATTGAGCTTGCATTCTATTGGCTGATTGGAACAGCCAATAGAATGCAAGCTCAATCCTATTGGCTGATTGGATCAGCCAATAGGATTGAACTTCAATCCTATTGGCTGATTGCATCAGCCAATAGGAATTTTTCTACCTTAATTCCGATTTGGCTGATAGAATTCTATCAGCCAATCGGAATCAAAGGGACGCCATCTTGGATGACATCATTTAAAGGAACCTTTATTCGTCGGGTAGTCGTCGGAAGAAGAGGATGCTCCGCGTCGGAAGTCTTGAAGATGGAGCCGCTCCGCGTCGGATGGATGAAGATAGAAGATGCCGTCTGGATGAAGACTTCTGCCCGTCTGGAGGACCACTTCGCCCGGCTTGGATGAAGACTTCTCCCGGCTTCGTTGAGGACTTCGGCCCAGTTGGAAGAAGACTTCTGCCGCTTCCTTGAGGATGGATGTCCGGTCTTCAGAACAGTAAGTCGATCTTCAGGGGGTTAGTGTTAGATTTTTTTAAAGGGTGTATTGGGTGGGTTTATTTTTTAGGTTAGGGCTTTGGGCAGCAATAGAGCTAAATGCCCTTTTAAGGGCAATGCCCATCCAAATGCCCTTTTTAGGGCAATGGGGAGCTTAGTTTTCTTAGTTAGTATTTTATTTGGGGGGTTGGTTGTGTGGGTGGTGGGTTTTACTGTTGGGGGGTTGTTTGTATTTTTTTTTTACAGGTAAAAGAGCTGATTACTTTGGGGCAATGCCCCGCAAAAGGCCCTTTTAAGGGCTATTGATAGTTTAGTTTAGGCTAGGGGTTTTTTATTTTGGGGGGGGGGCTTTATTTATTTTGATAGGGCTATTAGATTAGGTGTAATTAGTTTAAATATCTTGTAATTTGTTTATTATTTTCTGTAATTTAGTGTTTTTTTTTGTACTTTAGCTAATTTAATTTAATTTATTTAATTGTTTTTAATTTAGTATTTATTTTTAATTATAGTGTAGTGTTAGGTGTTATTGTAACTTAGGTTAGGATTTATTTTACAGGTAATTTTGTAATTATTTTAACTAGTTAGCTATTAAATAGTTATTAACTATTTAATAGCTATTGTACCTAGTTAAAATAAATACAAAGTTGCCTGTAAAATAAAAATAAACCCTAAGATAGCTACAATGTAACTATTAGTTATATTGTAGCTAGCTTAGGGTTTATTTTATAGGTAAGCATTTAGTTTTAAATAGGAATTATTTAGGTAATAATATTAATTTTTATTTAGATTTATTGTAATTATATTTAAGTTAGGGGGTGTTAGGGTTAGGTTTAGATTTAGGATTAGGGGTTAATACATTTAGTATAGTGGCGGCGACGTTGGGGCGGCAGATTAGGGGTTAATGTAGGTAGGTGGCGGCGATGTTAGGGATGGCAGATTAGGGGTTAATAATATTTAAATAATGTTTGCGAGGCAGGAGTGCGGCGATTTAAGGGTTAATATGTTTATTATAGTGGTGGCGACGTTGCGGGCGGCAGATTAGGGGTTAATAAGTGTAGGTAGGTTGCGGAGACATTGGGGCAGCAGATTAGGGGTTAAAAAATATAATGTAGGTGTCGGCGATATTGGGGGCAGCCGATTAGGGGTTAATAAGTATAATGTAGGTGTCGGTGATGTCGGGGGCGGCAGATTAGGGGTTAATAAGTGTAAGATTAGGGGTGTTTAGACTCGGGTTCATGTTAGGGTGTTAGGTGTAAACATAAATTTTATTTACCCATAGGAATCAATGGGGCTGCGTTACTGAATTTTACAAAAAAATAAATTAACTTATCAAAAATAAAAACAATTACACCTAATCTAAAAAAATAAAATAAAAAATAAAATAAAAACAATTACACCTAATCTAAAAAAATAAAATAAAAAATAAAATAAAATAAAACACCCCCTAGCCTAAAATAAATTACCAATAGCCCTTAAAAGGGCTTTTTGTAGGGCATTCCCCCAAGTTAAACAGCTCTTTTACCTGTAAAAAAATACAAAGTCCCCCCAACAGTAAAACCCACCATCCAACCAACCCCCCAAAATAAAAAACCTAACTCTAAAAAAAACCTACAGTAAGCTACCCATTTCCCCTAAAGGGGCATTTGTATGGGCATTGCCCTTAAAAGGGCATTCTGCGCTTTTACTGCCCTTAAAAGTGCATTCAGATCTCTTACAATTGTCCAAAGCCCTAATCTAAAAAAAAAAACACCCAAAAAAATGAACCCCCCCTAACACTAGCCCCATAAAATCTACTAACGGTTCCTGAAGTCCAGACATCCATCTTCATCCAGGCAGCGACACCTTCATCCATCCCAGGGACGTCTTCTATCTTCATCCGGAGGCGCGGCGCTATCCTGGAAGCTGATGCCATCCTGCGCGGAGCTCCGTACACTGAAGCAAGGTAGCCATTTCAAAATGCCGCACCTTGCATTCTTATTAGTTGATTTGATTCTTTAAATTCAAATCAGCCAATAGGATTTGGTTTATTGTAGGCTAGTTTATTGGTAGGCTAGGGGGTGTTTTTATTCTGGGGGGGCTTTTTTATTTTTTAGGGCTATTAGATTAGGTGTAATTGTTTTTATTTTTGATCATTTTGTTTATTCTTTTTTGTAATCTTACGGCTAGATTACGAGTTTTGCGGTAAGCTAAAAAAGCAGCGTTAACAGGTCCTAACACTGCTTTTTCACTACCGCTGCTATTACGAGTCTTGCAGGTTTAGGGGCCCCGCACACTTTTTTGGCCTTACCGCAAACCGACTTACACAAACTTTGTAAACCCTTTTTTCAATGGGACTTGCATAACGCTGGTATTACGAGTCTGTCCTGGGAGGCCAAAAAGTGAGCAGTACACCCTCTACCTCCAAGATCCGTAACGCATTCTAAAGTCAGTAGTTATGAGTTTTACACTACAACGCCGTAGCATAAAACTCATAACTAAAGTGCTAAAAAGTACACTAACACCCATAAACTACCTATTAACCCCTAAACTGAGGCCCTCCCGCATGGCAAACACTAAAATAAAATTATTAACCCCTAATCTGCCGCTCCGGACATCGCTGCCACTATAATAAACATATTAGCCCCTAAACTGTCACACTCCCGCCTCGCAAACACTAGTTAAATAATATTAACCCCTAATCTTCCGCCCCCTAACATCGCCGGCACCTACATTATATTTATTAACCTCTAATCTGCCAACCCCAACATCACCGCCACTATTCTAAATGTATTAACTCCTAAACCTAAGACATCAATGGGGTTGCGTTATAGCGATCGCCATTCCGCACTTCAGGTGTTAGTTATTTCACTTTCTCCCCATTGATGTCTATGGTGGAAAGCGTGCACGAACACGTCAAATCAGCCCTCGGCTTTTGTGCGGTATGGAGCTTAATGCACCATAACGCACAGCTGAAGGAGGCTTTTCAGTAACTCGTAATGGCAGTGCTATGAAGACTGAAATAACGCAACGTTTTTAGTATTATTTTCACACCCTGTTTAGCACAAAACTCGTAATCTAGGCGATTGTTTTATACACACACACTGTATTTTTATGCATATAATCTATACACTTTGGTTAATGAAAGCAAATTAAAACCAATAAAGGGTTGAATTGTTGCCTTTGGGCCTGAGAATCCTCCTCTGTCACAGAGTCTCACTCACTTAAGGTACAATAGTCCTATTTCTGCTGAGGGAAGCTAAATAACCCCAGAGCAACACACACAGAAATGTAAGCACCATATGTTACACACAGTGCTGGGTGATCACACAGCAGGACCGCTGACAGGTTTGCATTTAGTGTATTGTAGGAAGTGTTACTGCCCATTACTAGAGGATCTCACTATCCCTCTATCCAGACTGTTCATCAGCTCCTCCCACCACCAGCAGCAGTGTTTACTGAAGCATTTCTGTTCTTTGTCCAGAGGGAACTTAGTTCTTCCTGCAAAAATAGTGCAGGAACTCCATTCCCATACGTTCCCACTCAACTTCACCCCTGGCTAAATTTAACAAGCAGCGGATGCTGCTGTCTCCGCCCGAAGTTTCTGGCTCGCCGAAACTGAAGTTAAGAAGCAGTGGTCGCAAGACCGCTGCTCCTTAACTTGTCCGCCACCTTTTAGGTGGGATCGGGATAATTGACACCCCCTGCTAGCGGCCGAATGGCAGCGAAATTGCAGGGGGCAGCATTGCACAAGCATTTCACAAGAAATGCTTGTGCAATGTTAAATGCCGACAGCGTATGTTGTCGGCATTTAGCGATGTCGGGCAGACATAATTCGCTATAACGAATCATGTCTGCCTGGCATTTAATAAATCTACCCCCATGTATCTGATCTCAGTTCTCACTTACTCATGTAGTTGGAATAACGAGGTGCAGGGGACATAGTTCTAATCTCAGATAAGTTTCTATCTGGTATAATGGGAGCTGCATTCGGCATATGCATCTGATCTTAGTTCTTATTTGGGCACTTAATTGACATATCAGGGTTGCAGGGCACATGAATTTGATCGACACCACTTGTGCATTCAGCTGGGATAATTCTGTATTTGGTGGACAAATAAATATTCCACCATTTTTCCATAAACTCCAGTGCTTAGATAGGTTTCTTTAAAATGCGGAACAGACTCCTGGGACAATTATTTAAAGAGTGAGGTGTCCTGTAAAAACGTATGACCTTGTGAACGCAACTTTGTACAAACAAACAGCTACTGATATAAATTCATATGCAGTAAGCATCCCTGTCAGGTATTGTCTGAGGAATGTGTTTCTGCAAATTAATTCTTTAAGCCACCTATTTCAACTTATGACCTCTTGTTCTGGTATTCCTCATTATAGGAAACATGGCTTTCCTACTAACGTTTAATGTATCCCTTAGTATACTAGAAATCTTCTACCATATCATAGTCAAGCTTAGAAGGGATGTTAAATGCAAAATGATAGGGCACGCAAATAATACAAATAATAACTTCCCAAATGTCTTTTATTCAAAAATGTACTTCTTTCTCTTGGTATCCTTTCTTGAAAAGCATACATAGGTAGGTAGTGTGCACCTACTTAGTTATGCCCTTAAAAAAAGGATACCAAGAAAATGATGTACATTTCATAATAGAAATAAATGGTAATGTTTTTAATTCCATGCTCTGAATCATGAAGACATTTGTTAGGCTTCATGTCACTTTTGTACTCTACGCTTCTCTGTTTGCAACACAAACTTGCTCGTTCCTTGCTCGTTCCTATCCTCTCTGTGAGGAACCAACATATATGTTTATGATCTGCATCTTTATTTCTTTTTATTGACAATTAATCTTTCAAATGATTAATTCTTGGAGGCCTATTTATCAAAGCGTCAACTATGTTGTATTCGCGGGCGTCAATATGCTCCCCAAACATCGCGGCCGCGGATCTCAATACAATCTCCTTATTTATGAAAAAAGCCGTCAAAAACACTTGCGTCAGGTACGGTGCGAAGAGCATCAGACTGGTGTTAACTAACATTCATCAATGTCGCGGCTATTCGGGTTTTTCCCAACTTTATTTATATCATTTCATTACTGTCCACGAACAAGCACATTTCTCTTTAACACATTATAGTATATAATAGTGTAAATGTATTCTTTTTCTGAGCAGGACTAATTGCGAATATAGCAAGTAGCGACATATTTGGTGCAAAGTGAATAGTGAATTATTCTAATTATTTTTAATATTGTACATACATATTTTAGTATGTATATAGACACACATATATAATGGATATTTTAAAGGGATAGGAAAGTAAAATATTTAAGTTGCATGATTCAGATAGAGCATGTAATTTTAAAACACTTTTTGGAAAAGAATACGCACATATCCTACACTAGTGGGAGCTAGCTGCTGATTGGTGCCTGTACACTTTTGTCTTTTGTGATTGGCTAAATAGATGTGTTCAGCTAGCTGCCAGTAGTGCAATTTTGTTCCTTCAGCAAAGGATAACAAGAGAATGAAGCAAATTTGATAATATAAGTAAATTGGAAAGTTGTTTAAAATTGTATGTTCTATCCAAATCATGAAAGAATATTTTGGGGTTTCCTGTCCCTTTAAGAGCTGGGTCAGTTTTCTCTCTACATCTGTCTAACCCCTCCTGATTGCAATCTATTTTTAAAAACGTGGCGGCTGTGTTGGCATCCTGCTCTCCCCCTCCTGCACTTATCAATACCTACCTCCAATCCCATCTCTTTCCTTCTCCTCCTTTGAAGTCCACTGTATTCGCCTGTTCTCCCTCCTATCCCTAAAAATGGCAGTCATCTATCGCCCTCCTGGACCAACCTCCCAATTCTTTGACAACTTCGCTGCCTGGCTTCCTCACTTTCTCTCTTCATATATACCAAACCTAATTCTTGGGGACTTCAACATTCCCATTGACAACCCATCTGCCCCTGCTGCCTCTAAACTTCTTTCACTCACATCCTCCTTCGGTCTCTCACAATCCACCCCATCCCCGACTCACCGTGATGGACACTCCATCGACCTGGTATTTTCCTACCTCTGCTCCATATCTGACACCACCTGTCGCCCTTTTCCCATTTCAGACCATCACTTGGTCACCTATAATATTAATGCAACAGCTAAACCCACTTCTCCATCCCGCCCCCGCACCTGTAGAAATACACATGCTGTGGATCCGCTCCAATTTTCAAAAATCATTCAAAATCTCCTCCCTCACACCTCCACTATAACCTGCCCTGATCTTGCTACAGCCCACTATAACAAAACTCTCTCCTCTGCATTAGACACACTTGCCCCTCCCCAGCTGCGCAAAACACCACGCCGTCAGTTACAGCCCTGGCATGCTCAGCAAACACGCTATTTGCAAAAATGCTCCCGTACTGCCGAGCGTGTCTGGAGGAAAACTCACTCTGAACCTGATTTCGTACACTATAAGTTTATTCTTCGTTCATACACTTCCGCCCTTCACTTAGCCAAACAAACTTACTTCTCTTCTCTCATATCTACTCTTTCCTCAAACCCTAAACGACTCTTCTCCACCTTTAACTCTCTTCTCTACCCACCTGCTCCACCACCCCCGCCTGTCTTTAGTGCTCAAGACCTGGTTGACTACTTTTTAAACAAAACACATACTATCCGAAGCAACATCCCAACACCAACCTGCAATATTCCAACAGGCCCAATTACTCCCTCTGCCACCCTCTGTAACTTCCATCCAACCACTGAGAATGAAGTTTCTTCCTTACTATCTTCCTCACGCCTCACTACCTGCCCACTCGACCCTATCCCTTCCCATCTAATTCCCTCCCTATCTTCCACCCTCACTCCTGCTCTTACCCACATCTTCAACCTATCTCTCTCTACCGGCTCATTCCCATCTTCTTTCAAACACGCAAAAGTCACTCCCATACTCAAAAAACCCTCCCTCAACCCTAATTCTCCTGAAAGCTACCGCCCCATATCACTGCTTCCACTAACATCAAAACTCCTTGAAAAATTAGTTTACAATCGCCTAACCCACTTCCTGTCCGCCAACTCCTTGCTTGACCCACTGCAATCCGGATTCCCCCCAAAACACTCAACTGAGACTGCCCTTACCAAGGTCACAAACGATCTTATCTCTGCTAAAAATATTGGCCACTACTCTATACTCATCTTACTTGACCTCTCAGCTGCCTTCGACACAGTTGACCACCCCCTCCTCCTACAGACCCTTAGCTCTTTTGGCCTCTGTGACACTGCTCTTTCCTGGATTCACTCCTATCTTTCTCACAGGTCTTTTTCTGTGTCACTTGCCGGCGACTCCTCCTCTCCTATGCCTCTGTCTGTTGGAGTACCTCAAGGATCTGTTCTGGGTCCTCTACTCTTCTCCATCTATACTTCTTCGCTAGGTAAACTTATCAACAGTTATGGTTTCAAATATCACCTCTATGCTGATGACACCCAGATCTACCTTTCCACCCCTGCTCTCTCTCCCTTTGTCCTCTCTCATGTCAGCGACTGCTTATCTGGTATGTCTTCCTGGATGGCCTCTCACCACCTAAAGATTAACATGTCCAAGACTGAGCTCCTTCTTATCCCCCCTCAAGCTCTACGCTGACTTCTGACTTCTCTATCCCTGTTGACGGCATCACCATTTCCCCATCGCCCCAAGTCCGCTGCCTCGGAGTCACACTTGACTCAAACTTATCCTTCATCCCCCATATCCAATTGCTTTCTACATCCTGCCGCAATCTACGCAATATTTCTAAAATTCGCCCTTTTCTGAGCGCTGATACCACAAAGCAAATAATCCACTCCCTTGTTATCTCCCGACTTGACTACTGCAACAACCTACTCGCTGGCCTTCCTCTTTCCCGCCTCTCCCCCCTTCAATCCATCCTAAATGCCTCTGCCAGGCTTATCCACCTTTACCGTCGAACTGTATCTGCTGCACCTCTCTGTGAGTCCCTTCATTGGCTCCCCATTCACAGCAGAATTAAATTCAAAATTCTCACCCTTACATACAAAACTCTCACCAACGCCGCTCCCCTCTACCTATCCTCTCTAATACACAAGTATACTCCAGCCCGCCCACTAATATCCAACAATGACCTGCTCCTTGCTTCTGCGACTATCATCTCTTCTCATGCTAGACTGCAGGACTTCTGTCGTGCAGCACCTACCCTCTGGAACACTCTCCCTCGTGCTGTCAGGCTTTGCCCTAATCTTTCTTCCTTTAAATGTTCCCTGAAGACTTTTTTGTTCAGGGATGCCGACCACCCAACTCAATAATAAATTAATTTCACTTACCTAATATTTCCCTCATCTAACTCTGTATTAACATCCTTCTCAATCTTGCAGTCCTCACCTCCTGTTTCCCAACCTCCTACCCTTCTAGATTGTAAGTTCCCACGGGAATAGGGCCCTCAATCCCTCCTGTATGTGTTTGTAAATTTTGTCCTGTATCTTACAAGTCTTGTATTGTTTTATTTAAATGAATTGTATCCATGGACAGCGCTGCGGAATATGTTGGCGCTTAATAAATAAAGTATAATAATAATAATAATAATAATAAAAGCCACTCCTTCACAGGTGTTATAAAATGGGCTGGCATATAAGATGACATTTCTTACTTTACTTAAAAGAAATTTAAGAGAAGGAAGAAATACACTGAACATATCATGACAGTAAAGAGGTGAATTTAATTTCTGCTGTATCTGAATCATGACAGTTTAAAGTTACGTGGGCTATCCCTTTGAGCTATCAGTTTAAGATTATATTGAATCAAACATCAATTCGAATTTTAAAATCCTTGTCTAAAATATTACACTGTGTGTCCTAATGTCAGCATCAATGTTTATCTTTAATACTAATTTCACATATAAATACTTTCAAAGTATAATACACAATGTAACAAATGGCACTTACAAGTTCTGATGAGTGATCAATGACACAAGTACAGTATCGAGCAATTTGATTCGTTAGTGATAGTTTATAATGTGTATTTGAATCAGATTGGCTGATGTCATAAATCATGTGATTATGCATATTCCAATCAAAAGTGGTTGAAAAATTTACTAGTGTGTGGGTTGTTTAGGAGTTTGCGTCATAATTGATGCGAAAAGTGTTGGAGAGTGGGACTTGTATTACATGGCTTAAACATGGTGCACATAGATTGTTCACAAAAAATAAAAAGGAAGTTAGCTATTTTATGTTGTGTATTTCATTGTTATCTCTAGATGTATTAGTGCGACAAGTTTGGGGCAAAACTTTGCACCAAATATGTAGAAATATTGTCCCCTTGCTTTGTAATGAGAGACAAAGTTGTAGCATAATCCATAAGTAGTAATTTTAATTTTCATCCATATATCTACTAGTGCACCAAATGTGGAGCAATAATATTGTTTGATTTACAAAGGGTGTACATATTTAATAGTTTGTAATTGAGTTTTATTAGGTGATATGCTTCATTCTCTTGCAGCATCGAACATAAGATTTCATTGTTTTCCGATTCCCATTGAGTTCTATGACATCCGCGACCTCAAGGGTGGCGAATTGAAAACTAGGTACGCTGCGTCGGATAAGACGCAAGCGTAATTGTTGAATTTTTGATAACTTCGTGAGAGCTTCAAATAGTATCGAATAGGAGGGCGAATGAACAGGATTACTCTCAAATTCCACAGGTTTTCAACTCACATCGATCTGCGTCGAATTGAGACCGGCGGATCGTATGTTACGTCACAAATTTCAAATTATTCCGATCTTAAGGCTTTGATAACTACGGCGCATCAATCTCGCGACAACTACGACGTGGAATTCAAGCGCATTTTTAGTTGACGCTTGGATAAATAGGCTGCCATAGCTTATTTAAACGCAATACTTTTAATTCGAAAATATTATTTTTTTAAAAAGGTGCTCCTAAAAATGAGAGCTATCCGCTACTATTGTAAAATTAAAGTTAATCTACAAAAAAAAAAATAGAATAAAAATAAATAAATGACTGAATGTATACAACACAGTATATGTAACTATGTAAGAACCTTATGTGATTGGCAGCTGTAGAAACAAGCATTTTGCAAGCTATAGATAAGTGATAAATATCTGTTTAGTTTATAGCTGTAGATATGAAGCGCCGTGTCTCGCAGGCAACAGAAAGCAAACAAACAAAACTGTACTTACCTCCGCCTCCACCCAGGAGAGAACTGTTTGCTGAAAGGCGAGAAAAGAGAAAAAAGGTTGGGGTGTCAGTGACAAGAGCAAATGGGGGGAGAGAAAGATAAATTGATTATTAGATATTAAACTGTGCTGAAAACCAGTTATTCCGTTAACGTGTGAATACAGAAAACACTTCTGTGGTTCATATAAGGTGTTTAATGCATTAAACATGTCAGTGCCATACATTATTCTGCTTTTCCTCTATCTTCATTTGTACTCCCCATGCTATTTTCTCTCTGACTCTGAGTGTCAGGGGAATAATTAGTGTGCAATCCCTTATTCCCAAGGCTGGAGGCCACAGCATTTGTTAGATTAATACAGAGGACTGAGTAGGATAAAGTGATAGGGGAGGGAGACAGAGAGAGGCAGAAGTAAGAAGAGATTCTGTGCAATAACTGACCTGAAGAGCTTACAATCTAACATAGGGGAAGTTCAGTGGGTTTCCTACGGTCTAATAGATACAACACTAACAGTAACTCACTATCTAATAGTAGCTATACAGAGCTCACTACCTGCCCTGCAGAGCTTACTATCTAATAATATCTATACAGAGGTCACTACCTGCCCTGCAGAGCTTACTATCTAATAATAGCTATACAGAGCTCACTACCTGCCCTGCAGAGTTTACTATCTAATAATAGCTATACAGAGCTCACTACCTGCCCTGCAGAGCTTACTATCTAATAATAGCTACACAGAGGTCGCTACCTGCCCTGCAGAGCTTACTATCTAATAATAGCTATACAGAGCTCACTACCTGCCCTGCAGAGTTTACTATCTAATAATAGCTATACAGAGCTCACTACCTGCCCTGCAGAGCTTACTATCTAATAAAAGCTATACAGAGCTCACTACCTGCCCTGCAGAGCTTACTATCTAATAATAGCTACACAGAGTTCACTACCTGCCCTGCAGTTTACTATCTAATAATAGCTATACAGAGCTCACTACCTGCCCTGCAGAGCTTACTATCTAATAATAGCTATACAGAGCTCACTACCTGCCCTGCAGAGTTTACTATCTAATAATAGCTATACAGAGCTCACTACCTGCCCTGCAGAGCTTACTATCTAATAATATCTATACAGAGGTCACTACCTGCCCTGCAGAGCTTACAATCTAATAATAGCTATACAGAGCTCACTACCTGCGCTGCAGAGTTTACTATCTAATAATAGCTATACAGAGCTAATTACCTGCCCTGCAGAGTTTACTATCTAATAATAGCTATACAGAGCTCACTACCTGCCCTGCAGAGCTTACTATCTAATAATAGCTATACAGAGGTCACGTTCTCCCTGCCCTACAGAGCTTACTATCTAATAATAGCTATACAGAGGTCACGGTCTCCCTGCCCTGCAGAGCTTACTATCTAATAATAGCTATACAGAGGTCACGGTCTCCATGCCCTGCAGAGCTTACTATCTAATAATAGCTATACAGCACTCACTGACTCCCTGCCCTGCAGAGCTTACTATCTAATAATATCTATACAGAGCTCACTACCTGCCCTGCAGAGTTTACTATCTAATAATAGCTATACAGCACTCACTGACTCCCTGCCCTGCAGAGCTTACTATCTAATAATAGCTATACAGAGCTCACTGACTCCCTGCCCTGCAGAGCTTACTATCTAATAATAGCTATACAGCACTCACTGACCCCCTGCCCTGCAGAGCTTACTATCTAATAATAGCTATACAGTGCTCACTACCTGCCCTACAGAGCTTACTATCTAATAATAGCTATACAGAGCTCACTACCTGCCCTGCAGAGCTTACTATCTAATAATAGCTATACAGAGCTCACTACCTGCCCTGCAGAGATTACTATCTAATAATAGCTATACAGAGCTCACTGCCTGCCCTGCAGAGCTTACTATCTAATAATAGCTATACAGAGATCACGGTCTCCCTGCCCTGCAGAGCTTACTATCTAATAATAGCTATACGTAGCTCACGGTCTCCCTGCCCTGCAAAGCTTACTATCTAATAATACCTATACAGAGCTCACTGTCTCCCTACCCTGCAGAGCTTACTATCTAATAATATCTATACAGAGCTCACTGACTCCCTGCCCTGCAGATCTTACTATCTAATAATAGCTATACAGGGCTCACTGACTCCCTGCCCTGCAGAGCTTACTATCTAATAATAGCTATACAGCGCTCACTGACTCCCTGCCCTGCAGAGCTTACTATCTAATATTAGCTATACAGCACTCACTGACCCCCTGCCCCGCAGAGCTTACTATCTAATAATAGCTATACAGCGCTCACTGACTCCCTGCCCCGCAGAGCTTACTATCGAATAATAGCTATACAGCGCTCACTGACTCCCTGTCCTGCAGAGCTTACTATCTAATAATAACTATACAGCGCTCACTGACTCCCTGCCCTGCAGAGCTTACTATCTAATAACTATACAGCGCTCACTGACGCCCTGCCCTGCAGAGCTTACTATCTAATAATAACTATACAGCGCTCACTGACTCCCTGCCCTGCAGAGCTTACTATCTAATAATAACTATACCGCACTCACTGACCCCCTGCCCTGCAAAGCTTACTATCTAATAATAGCTATACAGCACTCACTGACCCCCTTCCCTGCAGAGCTTACTATCTAATAATAGTTATACAGCACTCACTGACCCCCTCCCCTGCAGAGCTTACTATCTAATAATAGCTATACAGCACTCACTGACCCCCTTCCCTGCAGAGCTTACTATCTAATAATAGTTATACAGCACTCACTGACTCCCTGCCCTGTAGAGCTTACTATCTAATAATAGCTATACAGCACTCACTGTCTCCCTGCTCTGCAGAGCTTACTAACTAATAGCTATACAGCACTCACTGACTCCCTGCCCTGCAGAGCTTACTATCTAATAATAGCTATACAGAGCTCACTGTCTCCCTGCCCTGCAGAGCTTACTATCTAATAATAGCTATACAGAGCTCACTGACTCCCTCCCCTGCAGCGCTTACTATCTAAAAATAACTATACAGCACTCACTGACCCCCTGCCCTGCAGAGCTTACTATCTAATAATAGCTATACAGAGCTCACTGACTCCCTCCCCTGCAGAGCTTACTATCTAATAATAACTATACCGCACTCACTGACCCCCTGCCCTGCAGAGCTTACTATCTAATAATAGCTATACAGCACTCACTGTCTCCCTGCCCTGCAGAACTTACTATCTAATAATAACTATACAGAACTCACAGACTCCCTGCCCTGCAGAGCTTACTATCTAATAATAGTTATACAGCACTCACTACCCTGCAGAGCTTACTTACTATCTAATAATAGCTATACAGCACTGACTGACTCCCTGCCCTGCAGAGCTTACTATCTAATAATAGCTATACAGCACTCACTGATTCCCTGTCCTGCAGAGCTTACTATCTAATAATAGCTATACAGCACTGACTGACTCCCTGCCCTGCAGAGCTAACTATCTAATAGCTATACAGCACTCACTGACTCCCTGCCCTGCAGAGCTTACTATCTAATAATAGCTATACAGCACTGACTGACTCCCTGCCCTGCAGAGCTTACTATCTAATAATAGCTATACATCACTCACTGACTCCCTGCCCTGCAGAGCTTACTATCTAATAATAGCTATACAGCACTGACTGACTCCCTGCCCTGCAGAGCTTACTATCTAATAATAGCTATACAGCACTCACTGACTCCCTGCCCTGCAGAGCTTACTATCTAATAATAGCTATACAGCACTCACTGACTCCCTGTCCTGCAGAGCTTACTATCTAATAATAGCTATACAGCACTGACTGACTCCCTACCCTGCAGAGCTTATTATCTAATAATAGCTATACAGCACTCACTGACCCCCTGCCCTGCAGAGCTTACTATCTAATAATAGTTATACAGCACTCACTGACCCCCTGCCCTGCAGAGCTTACTATCTAATAATAACTATACAGCACTCACAGACTCCCTGCCCTGCAGAGCTTACTATCTAATAATAACTATACAGCACTCACAGACTCCCTGCCCTGCAGAGCTTACTATCTAATAACTATACAGCACTGACTGACTCCCTGCCCTGCAGAGCTTACTATTTAATAATAGCTATACAGAGCTCACTGACTCCCTGCTCTGCAGAGCTTACTATCTAATAGCTATACAGCGCTCACTGACTCCCTGCCCTGCAGAGCTTACTATCTAATAATAGCTATACAGCACTCACTGACTCCATGCCCTGCAGAGCTTACTATCTAATAATAACTATACAGCACTCACTGACTCCCTGCCCTGCAGAGCTTACTATCTAATAATAGCTATACAGCGCTCACTGACTCCCTGCCCTGCAGAGCATACAGAGCTCACTGACTCCCTGCCCTGCAGAGCTTACTATCTAATAATAGCTATACAGCGCTCACAGACTCCCTGCCCTGCAGAGCTTACTATCTAATAATAGCTATACAGCACTCACTGACTCCCTCCCCTGCAGAGCTTACTATCTAATAATAACTATACAGCACTCACTGACCCCCTGCCCTGCAGAGCTTACTATCTAATAATAGCTATACAGCGCTCACTGACTCCCTGCCCTGCAGAGCTTACTATCTAATAATAACTATACAGCACTCACTGACCCCCTGCCCTGCAGAGCTTACTATCTAATAATAGCTATACAGAGCTCACTGACTACCTGCCCTTCAGAGCTTACTATCTAATAGTAGCTATACAGCGCTCACTGACTACCTGCCCTGCAGAGCTTACTATCTAATAATAGCTATACAGCGCTCACTGACTCCCTGCCCTGCAGAGCTTACTATCTAATAATAGCTATACAGCGCTCACTGACTCCCTGCCCTGCAGAGCTTACTATCTAATAATAGCTATACAGCGCTCACTGACTCCCTGCCCTGCAGAGCTTACTATCTAATAATAACTATACAGCACTCACTGACCCCCTGCCCTGCAGAGCTTACTATCTAATAATAGCTATACAGAGCTCACTGACTACCTGCCCTTCAGAGCTTACTATCTAATAATAGCTATACAGCGCTCACTGACTACCTGCCCTGCAGAGCTTACTATCTAATAATAGCTATACAGCGCTCACTGACTCCCTGCCCTGCAGAGCTTACTATCTAATAATAGTTATACAGCGCTCACTGACTCCCTGCCCTGCAGAGCTTACTATCTAATAATAGCTATACAGCGCTCACTGACTCCCTGCCCTGCAGAGCTTACTATCTAATAATAGCTATACAGCACTCACTGACTCCATGCCCTGCAGAGCTTACTATCTAATAACTATACAGCACTCACTGACTCCCTTTCCTGCAGAGCTTACTATCTAATAATAGCTATACAGCGCGCACTGACTCCCTGCCCTGCAGAGCTTACTATCTAATAATAGCTATACAGAGCTCACTGACTCCCTGCCCTGCAGAGCTTACTATCTAATAATAGCTATACAGCGCTCACTGACTCCCTGCCCTGCAGAGCTTACTATCTAATAATAGCTATACAGCACTCACTGACTCCCTGCCCTGCACAGCTTACTATCTAATAGCTATACAGCACTCACTGACTCCCTCCCCTGCAGAGCTTACTATCTAATAATAACTATACAGCACTCGCTGTCTCCCTGCCCTGCAGAGTTTACTATCTAATAATAGCTGTACAGCGCTCACTGACCCCCCTGCCCTGCAGAGCTTACTATCTAATAATAACTATACAGCACTCACTGGCTCCCTGCCCTGCAGAGCTTACTATCTAATAATAGCTATACAGCACTCACAGACTCCCTGCCCTGCAGAGCTTACTATCTAATAATAGCTATACAGCACTCACTGTCTCCCTGCCCTGCAGAGCTTACTATCTAATAATAGATATACAGCACTCACTGACCCCCTGCCCTGTAGAGCTTACTATCTAATAATAGTTATACATCGCTCACTGACTCCCTGCCCTGCAGAGCTTACTATCTAATAATAGCTATACAGCACTGACTGACCCCCTCCCCTGCAGAGCTTACTATCTAATAATAGCTATACAGCACTCACTGACCCCCTCCCCTTCAGAGCTTACTATCTAATAATAGCTATACAGCACTCACTGACTCCCTGCCCTGCAGAGCTTACTATCTAATAATAGCTATACAGCACTGACTGACCCCCTCCCCTGCACAGCTTACTATCTAATAATAGCTATACAGCACTCACTGACTACCTCCCCTGCAGAGCTTACTATCTAATAATAGCTATACAGCACTCACTGACTACCTCCCCTGCAGAGCTTACTATCTAATAATAGCTATACAGCACTCACTGACTACCTCCCCTGCAGAGCTTACTATCTAATAATAGCTATACAGCACTGACTGACCCCCTCCCCTGCACAGCTTACTATCTAATAATAGCTATACAGCACTCACTGACCCCCTCCCCTTCAGAGCTTACTATCTAATAATAGCTATACAGCACTCACTGACTCCCTGCCCTGCAGAGCTTACTATCTAATAATAGCTATACAGCGCTCACTGACCCCCTGCCCTGCAGAGCTTACTATCTAATAATAACTATACAGTGCTCACTGACTCCCTGCCCTGCAGAGCTTACTATCTAATAATATCTATACAGCACTCACTGACTACCTGCCCTGCAGAGCTTACTATCTCATAATAATATACAGAGCTCACTGACCCCCTGCCCTGCAGAGCTTACTATCTAATAATAGCTATACAGTGCAGTATACATATATAGACATGTATACGTATGCATCTCTATGTTAAAGCTAACACCTGAGACCTCATATCTTTGAGCCCTTAAAGATTTTTTGTGCAATATTTTTTTGAATAATTTTTTGCAAAACAGTTAACCAGAGGTCTAAGGTCGTGCTAACCTGATGAACGTTAATTTCAATTGCGCTCAAGCGATCGCATTTACTTTCAACGTGTAATACGAGCAAAAACTCCATGTGCGCAAACATCCGCGAAAAAACCCTTATTGCTTGAGCGTAACAGCGCTCCACTTGTAATCTAGTCCTTAGCGCTTAATTCACTTTGGTGCCAGCCAGTATATCTCTTGAATTGCCTGTCTTTGTGACACTCTCTCCTGGGGACCTCCTGATTTCTACATTTAACTGTCTGTCAAACAAAAGATTTAAACAGTGACAGAAGTGACAGCGGCTTCCAAACAGAAATTGAGAGGGGAGGGGGAAATCAAGGGTAGGAGAGAGGTCATCTGCCACATAATGCAGTATGAGGGGGTATAATCTGCCGTCGCTCCTTAATAAGTTTATCCTTGATTCCTATTTAATCCCTGTAGCTTTGCCATTATACGGAGTGGGGGGGGGGGGGGGGGAGCCCTGCCTTCTGCCAGATGCATAAATCCTCCACACCGAGCAGAGGGTCTGGCCACAAAGGCTTTTATTTAGAATTCTCCTATTTTAATTTCACACATGGAGCCACAAAATAAATAACCCCCAGCTTGTTGTGGAATTTTAGCCCAACTATTAAAATAAAAGGATTTTTCTCTTGAATGATCAAAAAGCTGGGCTCATTTTTACAAATGATTCTAAAGCCTTAGAAAATGGCTTAAAGGGACGGTAAGAGTATTTTTTATATATTTATAGCAGTTATCAGAATTCTGCATTGCAAAAGATCCATGATACTGTCACTTTAGCAAAATTCCCATTGTCTATTCCAGCGTATATTTTATCTTATCTCCTCTACAGTGGCCAATTACTGACACATTTAAATTCTGCACTGATCAAGCAACCACTATGTAGAATGTTGCAGGGTCATCATACTACATCCTACAAGTTGTACTCCAGCCTCTCTGGGAACACTGGGAGAAAAAAAATCACATTCAGAGTTAAATTTCAAGATTAGTCCGAGAAATAAATAATGAAAGTGTGTTACAAAGTTTTGTTTTTGTTCTATACATATTTAAAGGGACATTAGATTTTAATTTGCACAAATGTTTTGTATACAATCCATTTATACAGCCCATCTGGCAGTGTTTTTGTAACAATATAAAGTTTTGCAAATTTTAAAAAACATTGCGCTGATTTTCAGACTCCTAACCAAGCCCCAAGGTTTTAGATGCATACTGATGTCTACAAACTTCAGATTGCTTCTGTTTGTATAATGGGTCTTTTCATTTGCAGGGGAGGTTCTGCTATCAGCTTCTTTCAGTGGGTGTTCCAGCCTAACATCATCAACAGAGCTAAACTGGGAGCTTCTAAGTAAGTTTTTTAACGGTTTTATACTGGATTTTTATATCAGTATCTGTTCATATTCTACTTTATAGTAGTGCCTATTACATGCAGTTATATGAAAATTAGTGTATGCACTCCCTTTAAAGGGACATAAAAGCGCAAAAAGAAAATGCTGTAATGGTTAGACATCGAACTGTCTGTTTTATCAGGGGCTAAACAAATATGTAAAACAACCTTGAGAGCACTATGCACTACTGGGAGCTAGCTGAGCACATTTGGGGAGCCAGTGACAAAAGGCATATATGTGCAGCCACCAATCAGCAGCTAGCTCCAAATAGTGCATTGCTGCTCCTGAGCCTACTGAATTATGCAATTCAACAAAGGATAGCAAAGGAACAAACTATGTGTTCTGTCTGTCCCATGAACGTTTAATTTGACCTTCATGTCCCTTTAAATATTTAACACTTTAAGGACTCAAGGGAAATACTTATTTAGCTGATATAAAATGACTCCCCCTGTATAAAACTGCATGGGTTCAATGAAAAGCGAGTGTGGGGTAAAGTCTCGTCTACAAAAGATGCTAATACCCTTAAAATCTTAATTTGTTCATTTCCTTCCCATAAACCAGACGAAAGAGTCAACGTAAACCTAGAAAAAGACGTTCTCACAACTCGCCTTAATGGGACATAGAGCCCAATATTTTTCTTTCATGGTTCAGATAGAGCATACAATTGTAAACAATTTTCTAATTTATTTTTATTTTACATTTTTGTCGTACTCTTTGTATCTTTTGTTGAAAAGCAGGGCGGTAAGCTCAGGAGCGTGCACGTGTCCGGAGCACTATATGGCAGCAGTTTTACAAGAATGTTATTCATTTGCAAGGGCACTAGAGGGCAGCGCTATTTCCTGTCATGTACCTACCTAGGTATCTCTTAAATACAGAATACCATGAGAACAAAATACATTTTATAATAGTAGTATGTTGTGTCTGAATCACAAAATAATTGTCTTGGGTTTGATATCCCTTTAATTAATCTCACTCAGTGTCAGAGTTTATATAATGTGTATTCTATATTAGATTGCTAAGCAATAGAAAACATTATTCATACGTTTATAGAAAAATGGATTTAACTTAATGGCAAACTTTAAAATCAGGTCCAGAACCTAAGTGATATTTTAGATGGACTTTAATAGATCCCTTCTAATGAAGATGCGCTGTAACTTTTTAGTCTAGCTGTGCCATACTAATACCCCTCGCTTCAAAGCTCTTTCTTTTTTTTTGTGAGCTAACGGTTTGAACTGTTCTCCAATCAGCACTCTAGCCATACGGCACTTTTTTGTAGCTAGAGTGCCGGTATAACACATTTCACAACATTGAAAACATTTTAACCTATTTACCTAAACCTTTTCAAAGTCATATGGGCAAGGAAAATACACTATTTTGCAATATTACAGTTCCTGAGCTTACTATCTAATAATAGCTATACAGCGCTCACTGACTCCCTGCCCTGCAGAGCTTACTATCTAATAATAGCTATACAGCGCTCACTGACTCCCTGCCCTGCAGAGCTTACTATCTAATAATAGCTATATAGTGCTCACTGACTCCCTGCCCTGCAGAGCTTACTATCTAATAATAGCTATACAGCGCTCACTGACTCCCTGCCCTGCAGAGCTTACTATCTAATAATAGCTATACAGTGCTCACTGACTCCCTGCCCTGCAGAGCTTACTATCTAATAATAGCTACACAGTGCTCACTGACTCCCTGCCCTGCAGAGCTTACTATCTAATAATAGCTATACAGCGCTCACTGACTCCCTGCCCTGCAGAGCTTACTATCTAATAATAGCTATACAGTGCTCACTGACTCCCTGCCCTGCAGAGCTTACTATCTAATAATAGCTATACAGTGCTCACTGACTCCCTACCCTGCAGAGCTTACTATCTAATAATAGCTATACAGCGCTCACTGACTCCCTGCCCTGCAGAGCTTACTATCTAATAATAGCTATACAGTGCTCACTGACTCCCTGCCCTGCAGAGCTTACTATCTAATAATAGCTATACAGCGCTCACTAATGGTTTGAACTGTTCTCCAATCAGCACTCTAGCCATACGGCACTTTTTTGTAGATAGAGTGCCGGTATAACACATTTCACAACATTGAAAACATTTTAACCTATTTACCTAAACCTTTTCAGAGTCATCTGGGCAAGGAAAACACACTATTTAGCAATATTACAGTTCCTGGGTATGCTCACTTCACAGATAAATATACCAGATATGTTTTTTTTTCTTTATTTGTTTCAAGACACATAAAAGTGCAAATAGAATGTGTCTAATGTGTTATACAAAAGGGGTTAAACATATCATAAACGTCAGCTGAAGAGCAGCAATGCACTATTGGTCAAGAGCGGAATATGGCTGGTAATTGGTAGCTACGCACGTATTCACCTCCTCATAGGCTGAGTGGGTTCAGCTGCATTAGGGCATTGCCACTTCAGGAGATAAACGCGTTGCCCTGTTATGTCAATTTAACCAAAAGTTGAAAATAAATTTCAAATACAATTTTTAAACTATTACATTTGTACTCAAGGGAAACCCAACCTTCTAATTGGTCATTTATGATCACAATGAAGTGTTTTGGAGTTTTCAACATATTTAATTATAAAATTACAAAAATTGATATGAGATTAATTGTACAAGTCATAAATTAAAGGAGAACTTAAAGGGACACTGAACCCAAAAATGTTCTTTCATAATTCAGATAGAGCATGACATTTTAAGCAACTTTCTAATTTATTCCTATTATCAAATTTTCTTCATTCTCTTGGTATCTTTATTTGAAATGCAAGAATGTAAGTTTAGATGCCGGACCATTTTTGGTGAACAACTTGGGTTGTCCTTGCTGATTGGTGGATAAATTCATCCACCAATAAAAAATTGCTGTCCCGAGTCCTGCACCTAAAAAAAAAGCTTAGATGTCTTATTTTTCAAAGAAAGATAGCAAGAGAACGAAGAAAAATTGATAATAGGAATGAATTAGATAGTTGCTTAAAATTGCTGCTCTATCTGAATCATGAAATAAAAAAAATTGGGTTTAGTATCCCTTTAACCCCTTAATGACCACAGCACTTTTCCATTTTCTGTCCGTTTGTTACCAAGGCTATTTTTACATTTCTGCTGTGTTTGTGTTTAGCTGTAATTTTCCTCTTACTCATTTACTGTACCCACACATATTATATACCGTTTTTCTCGCCATTAAATGGACTTTCTAAAGATACCATTATTTTCATCATATCATATAATTTACTATAAAAATTTTTATAAAATATGAGGAAAAAATGGAAAAAAACACACTTTTTCTAACTTTGACCCCCAAAATCTGTTACACATCTACAACCACAAAAAAACACCCATGCTAAATAGTTTTTAAATTTTGTCCTGAGTTTAGAAATACCCAATGTTAACATGTTCTTTGCTTTTTTTGTAAGTTATAGGGCCATAAATACAAATAGTACTTTGCTATTTCCAAACCATTTCTTTTCAAAATTAGCGCTAGTTACATTAGAACACTAATATCTTTCAGGAATCCCTGAATATCCATTGACATGTATATATATTTTTTTTAGTAGACAACCCAAAGTATTCATCTAGGCCCATTTTGGTATATTTCATGCCACCATTTCACCGCCAAATGCAATCAAATACAAAAAATCGTTCACTTTTCACAAATTTTTTCACAAACTTTTGGTTTCTAACTTAAATTATTTACAAACAGCTTGTGCAATTATGGCATAAATGGTTGTAAATTCTTCTCTGGGATCCCCTTTGTTCAGAAATAGCAGACATATATTACTTTGGCGTTGCTTTTTGGTAATTAGAAGGCCGCTAAATGCCACTGCGCACCACACGTGTATTATGCCCAGCAGTGAAGGGGTTAATTAGGGAGCATGTAGGGAGCTTTTTGGGATAGTTTTAGCTTTAGTGTAGTGTAGTAGACAACCCCAAGTATTGATCTAGGCCAATTTTGGTATATTTTATGCCACCATTTCACCGCCAAATGCGATCAAATTAAAAAAAAAGTTAAATTTTTCTCAATTTTAGGTTTCTCACTGAAATTATTTACAAACAGCTTGTGCAATTATGGCACAAATGGTTGTAAATGCTTCTCTGGGATCCCCTTTGTTCAGAAATAGCAGACATATATGGCTTTGGCATTGCTTTTTGGTAATTAGAAGGCCTCTAAATGCCGCTGCCCATCACACGTGTATTATGGCTAGCAGTGAAGGGGTTAATTATGTAGCTTGTAGGGAGCTTGCAGGGTTAATTTTATCTTTAGTGTAGAGCTCAGCCTCCCACCTGAAACATCAGACCCCCTGATCCCTCCCAAACAGCTCTCTTCCCTCCCCCACCCCACAATTGTCCCCGCCATCTTAAGTACTGGCAGAAACTCTGCCAGTACTAAAATAAAAGGTATTTGGCCCTTTTTAAAAAAAAAAAAAAAAAAAAAGCATATTTACATATGCTGATGTGTATGATCCCCCCTTAGACCCCAACCTCACTGATCCCCCACCTAACAGCTCTCTAACCCTTGCCCTCTGCCTTAATGGGCGCCATCTTGGGTACTGGCAGCTGTCTGCCAGTACCCAGTTTTGCAAAAATGTGCCTTTTTTAAAAAAAAATAGCCCTTTTCTGTAGTGTAGCTTCCCCCCCCCACCAAGACCAACCAACAACCCCTTCCAGATCCCTTAGATTATATTTTAAATATTTCAAATGTCTTAGTTTTATTTACTTTTAACTTTGTTTTTCTGTAGTGTAGCGGTACCCACCCGCTCCCGCCCCGTGCACGCGCGCGCCCACCACCCCTCGTGCACGCGCGCTCCTGTGCGCGCTCCCGTGGGTCCCGCCCCCGGTCCCGCCCCCGATCCCGCCCCCTCCACTCCATACACAGCATCGATGGCCGCCCACCCGCCTCCCACGTAAGCTCCCACCCACCAACGATACCGGCCATCGATGTGCGGTGCAGAGAGGGCCACAGAGTGGCTCTCTCTGCATCTGATGGCCAAGGGGGGTTATTGCAGGATGCCTCCATATCGAGGCATCACTGCAATAACCGGAAAGCAGCTGGAAGCGAGCAGGATCGCTTCCAGCTGCTTTCCAGACCAAGGACGTACGCCACACGACTTCGTTCATTAACTGTATTTTTTTTGAGGACGTGTGGCGTACGTCCTTGGTCGTTAAGGGGTTAATGCAGTAGAATTACATAATAACAAGTGCATAATAAAAATACAATGATTTAATAACTACTCTGAATTTCAAATAAGCAGTAGATTTTTTTTCTGACAAATATATTTTTTCTCCCATTTTCCGGCCCCCTGTATCATGTGACAAACATCAGCCAATCACAGACTAGTATACGTGTACCCTGTGAGCTTGTGCACATGCTCAGTAGGATCTTGTTCCCCAGAAAGTGTGAATATAAACATTTGATAATAGAAGTAAAATGTAAAGGGTCTTAAAACTGCTGCTCTTTCTAAATCATAAAAGTTTATTTTGACTTGAGTGTCCCTTTAATATTACTACTGATTAGGGTAGGTAATCAATATTGTTTTAAAGGGACATGAAACCCAATTTTTTTCTTTCCTGATTCAAATAGCGAAAACAATATTTAAAAAGTTTCTAATGTACTTCTGTTAGCAATTTGCTTTGTTCTAATGTTATTCTTTGTTGGAGGGATATCTAGTTAGGTAGTGTGCAGGTGTCTGAATCACCACATGACAGGAAATAGTGCTGTGATCTAGTGCTCTTGCTAATGTATAACATTGTTGCAAAACTGCTGCCATTTAGTTCTCCAGACACGTGCACACTCCTGAGCTTGCATTCCTGCTTATGAACAAAGGATAACCAGAAAGCAAAGAAAATTATATAATAAAAGTAATTTGGAAAGTTGTTTAAAATTGTATGTTCTGTGTGAATCATGGAATGATTTTTTGGGGGTTTTATGTCCCTTTAATGATCTGTTATGTCTTATTTTTGCTCTGACTGGATATGTTTTGTTTCTATGAAGTCTCTTGTGAAAAAAACAGCAGCGTCTTCTAGTTCTTCATTTGCTTTTTGTGCACTTCCCAACTCGGAAGATAAAATAAAAATATCCTGTATGTAACTTGGGTGTTCTCTCAAATTGATTTGTCAGCTTTGCTTATTGAAAGAGGAAATAAATAAAGCCAGAGCGGTTCTGTACTATATTTTGGGTTGGAATACAAACAGAATGTACTAATCTTAGTGACGGAAAACAAGCTGAGAAATCAGTCTGGGGCTTTAAGACAAGCTGAGAAATCAGTCTGGGGCTTTAAGACAAGCTGGGAAATCAGTCTGGGGCTTTAAGACAAGCTGGGAAATCAGTCTGGGGCTTTAAGACAAGCTGGGAAATCAGTCTGGGGCTTTAAGACAAGCTGAGAAATCAGTCTTGGGCTTTAAGACAAGCTGGGAAATCAGCCTGGGGCTTTAAAACAAGCTGGGAAATCAGTCTGGGCCTTTAAGACAAGCTGGGAAATCAGTCTGGGGCTTTAAGACAAGCTGAGAAACCAGTCTGGGGCTTTAAGACAAGCTGGGAAATCAGTCTGGGGCTTTAAGACAAGCTGGGAAATCAGTCTGGGGCATTAAGACAAGCTGGGAAATCAGTCTGGGGCTTTAAGACAAGCTGGGAAATCAGTCTGGGGCTTTTAAGACAAGCTGGGAAACCAGTCTGGGCTTTTAAGACAAGCTGGGAAATCAGTCTGGGGCATTAAGACAAGCTGGGAAATCAGTCTGGGGCTTTAAGACAAGCTGGGAAATCAGTCTGGGGCTTTAAGACAAGCTAGGAAATCAGTCTAGAGCTTTAAGACAAGCTGGGAAATCAGTCTGGGGCTTTTAAGACAAGCTGGGAAACCAGTCTGGGCTTTTAAGACAAGCTGGGAAATCAGTCTGGGGCTTTAAGACAAGCTGGGAAATCAGTCTGGGGCTTTAAGACAAGCTAGGAAATCAGTCTGGGGCTTTAAGACAAGCTGAGAAATCAGTCTGGGGCTTTAAGACAAGCTGGGAAATCAGTCTGGGGCTTTAAGACAAGCTGGGAAATCAGTCTGGGGCTTTACGACAAGCTGAGAAATCAGTCTGGGGCTTTAAGACAAGCTGAGAAATCAGTCTGGGGCTTTAAGACAAGCTAGGAAATCAGTCTGGAGCTTTAAGACAAGCTGGGAAATCAGTCTGGGGCTTTAAGACAAGCTGGGAAATCAGTCTGGGGCTTTAAGACAAGCTGGGAAATCAGTCTGGGGCTTTAAGACAAGCTTAGAAATCAGTCTGGGGCTTTAAGACAAGCTGGGAAATTTTTGCTCTGACTGGATATGTTTTGTTTCTATGAAGTCTCTTGTGAAAAAAACAGCAGCGTCTTCTAGTTCTTCATTTGCTTTTTGTGCACTTCCCAACTCGGAAGATAAAATAAAAATATCCTGTATGTAACTTGGGTGTTCTCTCAAATTGATTTGTCAGCTTTGCTTATTGAAAGAGGAAATAAATAAAGCCAGAGCGGTTCTGTACTATATTTTGGGTTGGAATACAAACAGAATGTACTAATCTTAGTGACGGAAAACAAGCTGAGAAATCAGTCTGGGGCTTTAAGACAAGCTGAGAAATCAGTCTGGGGCTTTAAGACAAGCTGGGAAATCAGTCTGGGGCTTTAAGACAAGCTGGGAAATCAGTCTGGGGCTTTAAGACAAGCTGGGAAATCAGTCTGGGGCTTTAAGACAAGCTGAGAAATCAGTCTTGGGCTTTAAGACAAGCTGGGAAATCAGCCTGGGGCTTTAAAACAAGCTGGGAAATCAGTCTGGGCCTTTAAGACAAGCTGGGAAATCAGTCTGGGGCTTTAAGACAAGCTGAGAAACCAGTCTGGGGCTTTAAGACAAGCTGGGAAATCAGTCTGGGGCTTTAAGACAAGCTGGGAAATCAGTCTGGGGCATTAAGACAAGCTGGGAAATCAGTCTGGGGCTTTAAGACAAGCTGGGAAATCAGTCTGGGGCTTTTAAGACAAGCTGGGAAACCAGTCTGGGCTTTTAAGACAAGCTGGGAAATCAGTCTGGGGCATTAAGACAAGCTGGGAAATCAGTCTGGGGCTTTAAGACAAGCTGGGAAATCAGTCTGGGGCTTTAAGACAAGCTAGGAAATCAGTCTAGAGCTTTAAGACAAGCTGGGAAATCAGTCTGGGGCTTTTAAGACAAGCTGGGAAACCAGTCTGGGCTTTTAAGACAAGCTGGGAAATCAGTCTGGGGCTTTAAGACAAGCTGGGAAATCAGTCTGGGGCTTTAAGACAAGCTAGGAAATCAGTCTGGGGCTTTAAGACAAGCTGAGAAATCAGTCTGGGGCTTTAAGACAAGCTGGGAAATCAGTCTGGGGCTTTAAGACAAGCTGGGAAATCAGTCTGGGGCTTTACGACAAGCTGAGAAATCAGTCTGGGGCTTTAAGACAAGCTGAGAAATCAGTCTGGGGCTTTAAGACAAGCTAGGAAATCAGTCTGGAGCTTTAAGACAAGCTGGGAAATCAGTCTGGGGCTTTAAGACAAGCTGGGAAATCAGTCTGGGGCTTTAAGACAAGCTGGGAAATCAGTCTGGGGCTTTAAGACAAGCTTAGAAATCAGTCTGGGGCTTTAAGACAAGCTGGGAAATCAGTCTGGGGCTTTAAGACAAGCTGAGAAATCAGTCTGGGGCTTTAAGACAAGCTGAGAAATCAGTCTGGGGCTTTAAGACAAGCTGGGAAATCAGTCTGGGGCGTTAAGACAAGCTGAGAAATCAGTCTGGGGCTTTAAGACAAGCTGAGAAATCAGCCTGGGGCTTTAAGACAAGCTGGAAAATCAGTCTGGGGCTTTAAGACAAGCTGGGAAATCAGTCTGGGGCTTTAAGACAAGCTGGGAAATCAGTCTGGGGCTTTAAGACAAGCTGAGAAATCAGTCTGGGGCATTAAGACAAGCTGAGAAATCAGTTTGGGGCTTTAAGACAAGCTGAGAAATCAGCCTGGGGCTTTAAGACAAGCTAGGAAATCAGTCTGGGGCTTTAAGACAAGCTGGGAAATCAGTCTGGGGCTTTAAGACAAGCTGGGAAATCAGTCTGGGGCTTTAAGACAAGCTGAGAAATCAGTCTGGGGCTTTAAGACAAGCTGAGAAACCAGTCTGGGGCTTTAAGACAAGCTGGGAAATCAGTCTGGGGCTTTAAGACAAGCTGGGAAATCAGTCTGGGGCTTTAAGACAAGCTGGGAAATCAGTCTGGGGCTTTAAGACAAGCTGGGAAATCAGTCTGGGGCTTTAAGACAAGCTGGGAAACCAGTCTGGGGCTTTAAGACAAGCTGGGAAATCAGTCTGGGGCTTTACGACAAGCTGGGAAATCAGTCTGGGGCGTTAAGACAAGCTGGGAAATCAGTCTGGGGCTTTAAGACAAGCTGAGAAATAAGTCTGGGGCTTTACGACAAGCTGAGAAATCAGTCTGGGGCTTTAAGACAAGCTGGGAAATCAGTCTGGGGCTTTAAGACAAGCTGGGAAATCAGTCTGAGGCTTTAAGAAAAGCTGAGAAATCAGTCTGGGGCTTTAAGACAAGCTGGGAAATCAGTCTGGGGCTTTAAGACAAGCTAGGAAATCAGTCTGGGGCTTTAAGACAAGCTGGGAAATCAGTGTGGGGCTTTAAGACAAGCTGGGAAGTCAGTCTGGGGCTTTAAGACAAGCTGGGAAATCAGTCTGGGGCTTTACGACAAGCTGGGAAATCAGTCTGGGGCTTTAAGACAAGCTGGGAAATCAGTCTGGGGCTTTAAGACAAGCTGGGAAATCAGTCTGGGGCTTTACGACAAGCTGGGAAATCAGTCTGGGGCTTTAAGACAAGCTGAGAAATCAGTCTGGGGCTTTAAGACAAGCTGGGAAATCAGTCTGGGGCTTTAAGACAAGCTGGGAAATCAGTCTGGGGCTTTAAGACAAGCTGAGAAATCAGTCTGGGGCTTTAAGACAAGCTGAGAAATCAGTCTGGGGCTTTAAGACAAGCTAGGAAATCAGTCTGGAGCTTTAAGACAAGCTGGGAAATCAGTCTGGGGCTTTAAGACAAGCTGGGAAATCAGTCTGGGGCTTTAAGACAAGCTGGGAAATCAGTCTGGGGCTTTAAGACAAGCTTAGAAATCAGTCTGGGGCTTTAAGACAAGCTGGGAAATCAGTCTGGGGCTTTAAGACAAGCTGAGAAATCAGTCTGGGGCTTTAAGACAAGCTGAGAAATCAGTCTGGGGCTTTAAGACAAGCTGGGAAATCAGTCTGGGGCTTTAAGACATGCTGGGAAACCAGTCTGGGGCTTTAAGACAAGCTGGGAAATCAGTCTGGGGCTTTAAGACAAGCTGGGAAATCAGTCTGGGGCTTTAAGATAAGCTGGGAAATCAGTCTGGGGCTTTAAGACAAGCTGGGAAATCAGTCTGGGGCTTTAAGACAAGCTGGGAAATCAGTCTGGGGCTTTAAGACAAGCTGGGAAATCAGTCTGGGGCTTTAAGACAAGCTGGGAGACCAGTCTGGGGTTTTAAGACAAGCTGGGAAATCAGTCTGGGGCTTTAAGACAAGCTGGGAAATCAGTCTGGGGCTTTAAGACAAACTGGGAAATCAGTCTGGGGCTTTAAAACAGCTGAGAAATGAGTCTGGGGCTTTAAGACAAGCTGGGAAATCAGTCTGGGGCTTTAAGACAAGCTGGGAAATCAGTCTGGGGCTTTAAGACAAGCTGGGAAATCAGTCTGGGGCTTTAAGACAAGCTGGGAAATCAGTATGGGGCCTTAAGACAAGCTGGGGAATCTGTCTGGGGCTTTACGACAAGCTGGGAAATCAGTCTGGGGCTTTAAGACAAGCTGGGAAATCAGTCTGGGGCTTTAAGACAAGCTGGGAAATCAATCTGGGGCTTTAAGACAAGCTGGGAAATCAGTGTGGGGCTTTACGACAAGCTGGGAAATCAGTCTGGGGCTTTAAGACAAGCTAGGAAATCAGTCTGGGGCTTTAAAGGGACATTAAACACTTAGAGATGGTAATATAAAATGATAAATTTTATATAATAAAACAGCTCTGCAATATACTTTCATTATTTATTTTGTCCTCTTTGCCTGTAATTCCATTTTGAAATTGTGAGCTTTTCAGTTCCTGTTAGAAATGGAAGTGCAGAACACTGTTAAATCCAGCACAACCATTGGCTACACAATCTAGTGACCAATTTATAACTGACTCTAATTGGCCACAGCAGAGAAGGTAACACAAGTTACAACATGGCAGCTCCCAGTGTTTTATAGACACTAAAACTTTACACTTATTTTGTCACTTTTTAAACAACTAATGAAACTTTAAAAAATACATCTACATGTTAGTCATGGACTAATCTTTTCTTTGAATGCATAATTCTATCTAGCATGTATTTAGTGTTTAATGTCCCTTTAAGACAAGCTGGGAAACCAGTCTGGGGCTTTAAGACAAGCTGGGAAATCAGTCTGGGGCTTTAAGACAAGCTGGGAAATCAGTCTGGGGCTATAAGACAAGCTGAGAAATCAATCTGGGGCTTTAAGACAAGCTAGGAAATCAGTATGGGGCTTTAAGACAAGCTGGGAAATCAATCTGGAGCTTTAAGACAAGCTGGGAAATCAGTCTGGAGCTTTAAGACAAGCTGGGAAATCAGTCTGGGGCATTAAGACAAGCTGGGAAATCAGTCTGGGGCTTTAAGACAAGCTGGGAAATCAGTTTGGGGCTTTAAGACAAGCTGAGAAACCAGTCTGGGGCTTTAAGACAAGCTGGGAAATCAGTTTGGGGCTTTAAGACAAGCTGAGAAACCAGTCTGGGGCTTTAAGACAAGCTGGGAAATCAGTCTGGGGCTTTAAGACAAGCTGGGAAATCAGTCTGGGGCTTTAAGACAAGCTGAGAAACCAGTCTGGGGCTTTAAGACAAGCTGGGAAATCAGTCTGGGGCTTTAAGACAAGCTGGGAAATAAGTCTGGAGCTTTAAGACAAGCTGGGAAATCAGTCTGGGGCTTTAAGACAAGCTGGGAAATCAGTCTGGGGCTTTAAGACAAGCTGGGAAATCAGCCTGGGGCTTTAAGACAAGCTGGGAAATCAGTCTGGGGCTTTAAGACAAGCTGGGAAATCAGTCTGGGGCTTTAAGACAAGCTGGGAAATCAGTCTGGGGCTTTAAGACAAGCTGGGAAATCAGTCTGGGGCTTTAAGACAAGCTGGGAAATCAGTCTGGGGCTTTACGACAAGCTGGGAAATCAGTCTGGGGCTTTAAGACAAGCTGGGAAATCAGTCTGGGGCTTTAAGACAAGCTGGGAAATCAGTCTGGGGCTTTAAGACAAGCTGGGAAATCAGTCTGGGGCTTTAAGTCAAGCTGGGAAATCAGTCTGGGGCTTTAAGACAAGCTAGGAAATCAGTCTGGGGCTTTAAGACAAGCTGGGAAATCAGTCTGGGGCTTTAAGACAAGCTGGGAAATCAGTCTGGGGCTTTAAGACAAGCTGGGAAATCAGTCTGGGGCTTTAAGACAAGCTGGGAAATCAGTCTGGGGCTTTAAGACAAGCTGGGAAATCAGTCTGGGGCTTTAAGACAAGCTGAGAAACCAGTCTGGGGCTTTAAGACAAGCTGGGAAATCAGTCTGGGGCTTTAAGACAAGCTGGGAAATCAGTCTGGGGCTTTAAGACAAGCTGGGAAATCAGTCTGGGGCTTTAAGACAAGCTGGGAAATCAGTCTGGGGCTTTAAGACAAGCTGGGAAATCAGTCTGGGGCTTTAAGACAAGCTGGGAAATCAGTCTGGGGCTTTAAGACAAGCTGGGAAATCAGTCTGGGGCTTTAAGACAAGCTGGGAAAGCAGAAACAGTAACTTTGCTCCTAGGGTTAATTGCAAACGAACTAAATATTGAGTCACATTCAAATGTGTGTTTCTTTGAATTAGGATCAGTCGTATAAATTTCTGCTGTCAGTAATTCCCATCTCTTATTTAATGAGCTCAGCTCTGTCAGTATAATTAACCCTGTTAGCTGCCAGAGATTACTTATGATGCAGAACTCTTTGGCTGCAGAGGGGTTAACGGCTGTTATTAACCTGTTCATGTCTAGAGAATGACTTAAAGTGCAGGCAGTCTAAGTGGTCACATATCCTGTTTGAGTTGCTTCTTTGTTAAATAACTGTCTGCCGTGTTCCTTCTCTAATTCTTTATAGAGATGTTCACGTATTTTGAGCCTTTCCTGCCTCTCTCCTCTCCATCCTTATCCTCTCTCCTGGTCTCTCTCTCCTTCCCTCCTCCTCCCTCCCTCTCCATCTCTCTGCCTGCTGGTCCCTCCCCTCTTCTAGCAGCAGTACCACAGTGATCACTAGCTGCCCCTCTCCTCCATTAGCATCTCTCCTCTGCATCTGTGGCCCCGTGGGGGGATGAGGCTTTTTTGGGGGGGCCCACAGTTTGCTTTTTGGGGGCTGTCAGAGAATTATCTGCTGCATCTGCCTTGTCCTTCCTGCCTGGAATACCCTGTAGACGAATGAAAACTTTGCCCAGAGGATTACCAGACTACAGCTGCCAGGTGAGGGTTTTTGGATTTGGAAGCTGGCAGAGGGGGTAGTGATTATTTTTGGGTGGTGCTTGCTTTGGCAGAGGGGGGACTTCATCATTTGACTATATATTATGTATTCTGTCTGTGCCAGTGAAGCGCTCCCGGCATCCGAGCTCTGTGCCAGTGTCTGCTTGTGCACCTGTATGTCTTAATGTGTGCGAGAGTGGCTGTGTGTTTATGTCAGTGCGTATCTCTGTACACAGAACACTGGATAGGCATCCTATTGTTTTATTAACCTGAGAATCAGTTTGCCACTGTGTGTGTGTCAGTTTACCAGTGTGTAAATATAAGTATGCCAAGATGTGTGTGTCTGTATGCCAAGGTGTGTGCATCATGCCACTGTGTGTGTATCTGTATGCCAATCTGTGTGAATCATGCCACTGTGAGTGTGTATCCGTATGCCAAGGTGTGTGCATGTGTCAGTTTACCAGTGTGTAAATATAAATATGCCAAGCTGTGTGCATTCTGCTACTGTGTGTGTATCCGTATGCCAAGGTGTGTGCATCATGCCACAGTGTGTGTGTGTCAGTTTACCAGTATGTTAAAATAAGTATGCCAAGCTGTGTGCATCATGCCACTGTGTGTGTGTATCTGTATGCCAAGGTGTGTGCATCATGCCACTGTGTGTGTGTATCTGTATGCCAAGCTGTGGGCATCATGCCACTGTGTGTGTATCCGTATGCCAAGGTGTGTGCATCATGCCACTGTGTGTGTGTATCCGTATGCCAAGGTGTGTGCATCATGCCACTGTGTGTGTATCCGTATGCCAAGGTGTGTGCATCATGCCACTGTGTGTGTGTATCCGTATGGCAAGGTGTGTGCATCATGCCACTGTGTGTGTGTATCCGTATGGCAAGGTGTGTGCATCATGCCACTGTGTGTGTGTATCCGTATGCCAAGCTGTGTGCATCATGCCACTGTGTGTGTGTATCCGTATGCCAAGCTGTGTGCATCATGCCACTGTGTGTGTGTATCCGTATGCCAAGCTGTGTGAATCATGCCACTGTGTGTGTATCCGTATGCCAAGCTGTGTGCATCATGCCACTGTGTGTGTGTATCTGTATGCCAAGGTGTGTGCATCATGCCACTGTGTGTGTGTATCCGTATGGCAAGGTGTGTGCATCATGCCACTGTGTGTGTATCCGTATGCCAAGGTGTGTGCATCATGCCACTGTGTGTGTGTATCCGTATGCCAAGCTGTGTGCATCATGCCACTGTGTGTGTGTATCCGTATGCCAAGCTGTGTGCATCATGCCACTGTGTGTGTGTATCCGTATGCCAAGCTGTGTGAATCATGCCACTGTGTGTGTATCCGTATGCCAAGCTGTGTGCATCATGCCACTGTGTGTGTGTATCTGTATGCCAAGGTGTGTGCATCATGCCACTGTGTGTGTATCCGTATGCCAAGGTGTGTGCATCATGCCACTGTGTGTGTGTGTATCCGTATGCCAAGCTGTGTGCATCATGCCACTGTGTGTGTATCCGTATGCCAAGGTGTGTGCATCATGCCACTGTGTGTGTTTATCAGTATGCCAAGGTGTGTGCATCATGCCACTGTGTGTTTATCTGTATGTCAAGGTGTGTGCATCATGCCACGGTGTGTGTGTATCTGTATGCCAAAGTGTGTGTATCATGCCACTGTGTGTGTTTGTATCTGTATGCCAAGGTGTGTGTATCATGCCAATGTGTGTGTGCATCCATATGCCAAGGTGTGTGCATCATGCCACTGTGTGTGTGTATCTGTATGCCAAGGTGTGTGCATCATGCCACTGTGTGTGTGTGTGTATCTGTATGCCACTGTGTGTGTATCTGTATGCCAAGCTGTGTGCATCATGCCACTGTGTGTGTTTATCCGTATGTCAAGGTGTGTGCATCATGCCACTGTGTGTGTGTGTATCTGTATGCCAAGGTGTGTGCATCATGTAACTGTGTGTATATCAGTATGCCAAGGTGTATGTGTGTGTATCTATATGCCAAGGTGTGTGCATCATGCCACTGTGTGTATATCAGTATGCCAAGGTGTGTGTATCATGCCACTGTGTATGTGTATATCCGTATGCCAATGTGTGTATCATGCCACTGTGTGTGTATATTCATATGCCAAAGTGTGTGTATCATGCCACTGTGTGTGTATATCCTTATGCCAAGGTGTGTGTATCATGCCACTGTGTGTATATCCTTATGCCAAGGTGTGTGCATCATGCCACTGTGTGTGTGTGTGTGTGTGTATATCCATATGCCAAGGTGTGTGCATCATGCCACTTTGTGTGTATCTGTATGCCAAGGTGTGTGGATCATGCCACTGTGTGTGTATCTGTATGCCAAGGTGTGTGTATCATGCCACTGTGTGTGTGTATCTTTATGCCAAGATGTGTGTATCATGCCACTGTGTGTGTATCTGTATGCCAAGGTGTGTGCATCATGCCACTTTGTGTGTATCTGTATGCCAAGGTGTGTGTATCATGCCACTGTGTGTGTGTATCTTTATGCCAAGATGTGTGTATCATGCCACTGTGTGTGTATCTGTATGCCAAGGTGTGTGCATCATGCCACTTTGTGTGTATCTGTATGCCAAGGTGTGTGCATCATGCCACTTTGTGTGTATCTGTATGCCAAGGTGTGTGCATCATGTCACTGTGTGTGTATGTATCTGTATACAAAGGTGTGTGCATCATGCCACTTTGTGTGTATCTGTATGCCAAGGTGTGTGTATCATGCCACTGTGTGTGTGTATCTTTATGCCAAGATGTGTGTATCATGCCACTGTGTGTGTATCTGTATGCCAAGGTGTGTGCATCATGCCACTTTGTGTGTATCTGTATGCCAAGGTGTGTGCATCATACCACTTTGTGTGTATCTGTATGCCAAGTGTGAAGTGTCATGTCACTGTGTGTGCTCATATGCCAAGGTGCGTATAACATGTGAGTGTGTGTGCACATCAAGGTGTTTGCGTATCTGTATGATATGGTGTGTGTGTATGCCACGCCACTGTGTGTGCATCTGTATTCTATGGTGTGTGTTTGTGCACCTGTATACCAAGTTGTGTGCATATCACGCCACTGTGCTTGTGCATCTGTATGCAAAGCCGTGTGCATCCGCATATTACTTTGTGTGTGTTTTATTTCTATCTTGTGCCTTATTAAGCCAAATAGTGTAATCAGTGAGATGATTTGTGAAAACACATCTTTATCTTACAGTTTGGGTATTATGCATGTACTGTACTTTAAAGCTGCAATTTGTGTGTATTGGTTAATGCACATGCATTACATTTGTATGTATAAGTGCACCATTTTGTATCATAATTATGCCAATGTGTACATATCGGTGCAGCACTGTTATGGCAAGGTGGGTGCCAGTGTGCCACCATATGCAAATACTTGTAGGCCAATGCATATATATCAGTGTGTCACAGGGTGCATCTTTATGGTGTGTCAGTGTTATTGGGTATCTAACAAGTACATGTTTATAATTGTGCCACTGTGTCTACTTTTATCCAGAGTATCTGTTACTTATGCCAGTGCCTATTAGTATCTAGTAATATTCAATGATGTGTCTACCAGTTTCACATTTGCTTTGTATCCAAATATCAATGGGTCAATGTGTCACTAGCTGGGCCACTGGTGTGTGTTTGTATGTGTGTGTATACAGTATATACTGTATATATATGCACGTAGATAGATAACATTGCACTTGTAACCATGACTGCACATACATAACTATATTTGGATATCACTGTATCTCTTTGTACGATGTTTATATAAGGGTATCAGTGTATTTCATTGGGTATCAGTGTATCTTACTGAGTATCAGTGTATCTCAGGGTACCATTGTATGTGTATATCACCATATCACTGTATCTCATTGGGTATTGTAGCTCAGTGTACCATTGTATGTGTATATCACCATATCACTGTATCTCATTGGGTATTGTAGCTCAGTGTACCATTGTATGTGTATATCACCATATCACTGTATCTCATTGGGTATTGTAGCTCAGTGTACCATTGCATGTGTATATCACTGTATCACTGTATCTCATTGGGTATTGTAGCTCAGTGTACCATTGTATGTGTATATCAGCGTATCACTGTATCTCATTGGGTGTCAGTGTATCTCAATGTACCATTGTATGTGTATATCAGCGTATCACTGTATCTCATTGGGTGTCAGTGTATCTCAGTGTACCATTGTATGTGTATATGAGCATATTACTGTATCTCATTGGGTATCAGTGTATCTCATTGGGTGTCAGTGTATCTCAGTGTACCATTGTATGTGTATATGAGCGTATCACTGTATCTCATTGGGTGTCAGTGTATCTCAGTGTACTATTGTATGTGTATATGAGCGATTTACTGTATCTCATTGGGTGTCAGTGTATCTCAGTGTACCATTGTATGTGTATATCAGCGTATCACTGTATCTCATTGGGTGTCAGTGTATCTCAGTGTACCATTGTATGTGTATATCAGCGTATCACTGTATCTCATTGGGTATTGTATCTCAGTGTACTATTGTATGTGTATATCAGCGTATCACTGTATCTCATTGGGTGTCAGTGTATCTCAGTGTACCATTGTATGTGTATATCACCATATCACTGTATCTCATTGGGTATCGTATCTCAGTGTACCATTGTATGTGTATATCAGCGTATCACTGTATCTCATTGGGTGTCGTATCTCAGTGTACCATTGTATGTGTATATCACTGTATCACTGTATCTCATTGGGTGTCAGTGTATCTCGGTGTACCATTGTATGTGTATATCACTGTATCACTGTATCTCATTGGGCATCGTATCTCAGTGTACCATTGTATGTGTATATCAGCGTATCACTGTATCTCATTGGGTATTGTATCTCAGTGTACCATTGTATGTGTATATCATTGTATCACTGTATCTCTTTGGGTGTCAGTGTATCTCAGTGTACCATTGTATGTGTATATCACTGTATCACTGTATCTCATTGGGTATCAGTGTATCTCAGTGTACCATTGTATGTGTATATCACTGTATCACTGTATCTCATTGGGTAACAGTGTATCTCAGTGTACCATTGTATGTGTATATCACTGTATCTCATTGGGTAACAGTGTATCTCAGTGTACCATTGTATGTGTATATCACTGTATCTCATTGGGTATCAGTGTATCTCAGTGTACCATTGTATGTGTATATGAGCGAATTACTGTATCTCATTGGGTATTGTATCTCAGTGTACCATTGTATGTGTATATCACTGTATCACTGTATCTCATTGGGTATCAGTGTATCTCAGTGTACCATTGTATGTGTATATCAATGTATCACTGTATCTCATTGGGTATCAGTGTATCTCAGTGTACCATTGTATGTGTATATCACTGTATCACTGTATCTCATTGGGTATTGTATCTCAGTGTACCATTGTATGTGTATATCAGCGTATCACTGTATCTCATTGGGTATCAGTGTATCTCAGTGTACCATTGTATGTGTATATGAGCGAATTACTGTATCTCATTGGGTATTGTATCTCAGTGTACCATTGTATGTGTATATCACTGTATCTCATTGGGTGTCAGTGTATCTCAGTGTACCATTGTATGTGTATATCACTGTATCACTGTATCTCATTGGGTGTCAGTGTATCTCAGTGTACCATTGTATGTGTATATCACTGTATCACTGTATCTCATTGGGTATTGTATCTCAGTGTACCATTGTATGTGTATATCACTGTATCACTGTATCTCATTGGGTATCAGTGTATCTCAGTGTACCATTGTATGTGTATATCAGCGTATCACTGTATCTCATTGGGTGCCAGTGTATCTCAGTGTATCATTGTATGTGTATATCACCATATCACTGTATCTCATTGGGTATCAGTGTATCTCAGTGTACCATTGTATGTGTATATCACTGTATCTCATTGGGTGTCAGTGTATCTCAGTGTACCATTGTATCTGTATATCACTGTATCACTGTATCTCATTGGGTATCAGTGTATCTCAGTGTATCATTGTATGCGTATATATCACCATATCACTGTATCTCATTGGGTATCGTATCTCAGTGTACCATTGCATGTGTATATCACTGTATCTCATTGGGTGTCAGTGTATCTCAGTGTACTATTGTATGTGTATATCAGCGTATCACTGTATCTCATTGGGTATCAGTGTATCTCAGTGTACCATTGTATGTGTATATGAGCGTATCACTGTATCTCATTGGGTATCAGTGTATCTCAGTGTACCATTGTATGTGTATATCAGCGTATCACTGTATCTCATTGGGTGCCAGTGTATCTCAGTGTATCATTGTATGTGTATATCACCATATCACTGTATCTCATTGGGTATCAGTGTATCTCAGTGTACCATTGTATGTGTATATCACTGCATCTCATTGGGTGTCAGTGTATCTCAGTGTACCATTGTATCTGTATATCACTGTATCACTGTATCTCATTGGGTATCAGTGTATCTCAGTGTACCATTGCATGTGTATATCACTGTATCTCATTGGGTGTCAGTGTATCTCAGTGTACTATTGTATGTGTATATCAGCGTATCACTGTATCTCATTGGGTATCAGTGTATCTCAGTGTACCATTGTATGTGTATATCACTGTATCACTGTATCTCATTGGGTGTCGTATCTCAGTGTACCATTGTATGTGTATATCACTGTATCACTGTATCACTGTATCTCATTGGGTGTCAGTATATCTCAGTGTACCATTGTATGTGTATATCAGCGTATCACTGTATCTCATTGGGTGTCAGTGTATCTCAGTGTACCATTGTATGTGTATATCACTGTATCACTGTATCTCATTGGGTGTCAGTGTATCTCAGTGTACCATTGTATGTGTATATCACTGTATCACTGTATCTCATTGGGTATCAGTGTATCTCAGTGTACTATTGTATGTGTATATCAGCGTATCACTGTATCTCATTGGGTATCAGTGTATCTCAGTGTACCATTGTATGTGTATATGAGCGTATCACTGTATCTCATTGGGTGTCAGTGTATCTCAGTGTACTATTGTATGTGTATATGAGCGATTTACTGTATCTCATTGGGGTCAGTGTATATCAGTGTACCATTGTATGTGTATATCACTGTATCTCATTGGGTGTCAGTGTATCTCAGTGTACCATTGTATGTGTATATCAGTGTATCACTGTATCTCATTGGGTGTCAGTGTATCTCAGTGTACCATTGTATGTGTATATCACTGTATCACTGTATCTCATTGGGTATCAGTGTATCTTAGTGTACTATTGTATGTGTATATCAGCGTATCACTGTATCTCATTGGGTATCAGTGTATCTCAGTGTACCATTGTATGTGTATATGAGCGTATCACTGTATCTCATTGGGTGTCAGTGTATCTCAGTGTACTATTGTATGTGTATATGAGCGATTTACTGTATCTCATTGGGGTCAGTGTATCTCAGTGTACCATTGTATGTGTATATCAGCGTATCACTGTATCTCATTGGGTATCAGTGTATCTCAGTGTACCATTGTATGTGTATATCAGCGTATCACTGTATCTCATTGGGTGTCAGTGTATCTCAGTGTATCATTGTATGTGTATATCAGCGTATCACTGTATCTCATTGGGTGTCAGTGTATCTCAGTGTACTATTGTATGTGTATATGAGCGATTTACTGTATCTCATTGGGGTCAGTGTATCTCAGTGTACCATTGTATGTGTATATCAGCGTATCACTGTATCTCATTGGGTATCAGTGTATCTCATTGGGTATCAGAGTATTTTAGTGTACCATTATATTTATATAGTAGTGTTTCACTGTGTATGTCCTATATTTACAACTCAGTATATATCACTGTATGTATTAGTGCATATCACTGTGTGTATCAGACTGCCCCCTTATTTCATTTCTTTTCACAGACATGCATTTTAGCCAATTAGTGCTGACTCATAAATTACTCCATGGAAGTGAGCACAATGTTATCTATAGGGCACACATTAACTAGAGCTGTCTAGCTGCACAAACAGTTTAGGATTCACTGAGATAATAGGCGGCCTTCAAGGACTTAGAATTTAGCATCCGAGCCACCTTAGGTTTAGCTTTCAACAAATAAAACCAAAAGAACAAAGCAAATTTGATGATAAAAGTAAATTTGGAATGTTGTTTAAAATTGCATGTCCTATCTGAATCATGAAAGTTTAATTGTGACTAGACTGTCCCTTTATGTGTATATCAGTATATATCAGAGTGTCTGACTGTATATCAGTGTACCATTGTATGTACAGTATATATTTGTGTATTGCACTTAGCTTATATAATAGTGCATATATCAGAGCGCACCTTAGTACCTAGAGCTGTATACAAGTATTTATTTGCAGTATTTCTCACAGTGCATTTCAGTGTATGTTACAGGGTATCTCAGTGTGTATCACAGAGTTTGAGGGCACCACCATGCATATTAATGTGTTACATTGTGAGATGACAGTGAAATTAATTATAATATGAATATCTAGCGTATACTTAGGAGGAAACATTTGCAGATTCTGTGCACTGATACTGGGAACCAGAAGAGGAAAATTACACATTTGTTTTTCCTGATCAGAATAATGTTTAATGTGCTGATAAAGATGTAACAATGGCCCCTATTCCTGTGCTTTTCACACCCACTGTGGGCATTTCACCAGCGTTTGTTGAACACTGTAGTGCTTTTGGTCTCGGCTTATGCATGACATATATTAGGTATACTGTATATCTGTAACTTAAACAGGTCAATTGTATATCATTACAGTCCTGTACAATAGGCCCATTTAGCCTAAAGAATATATTGCATGTGTGTGTCAGGATAGATAGATAAATAGGTAGATAGATAGATGATAGCTAGCTAGGTAGATAGATAGATAGATAGATAGATAGATATATAGATAGACAGACAGATACATAGACTGATCAGACCCCTTTTCTCTTAGCTCCTGTCTTATACATCAGACCTCTGATAAGACCAAAAGGCCCTGCAGCCCCTGTCAGTTATACACCCACATCAGACCTCTGATAAGACTAAGGCCCCAATTTATCAAAGTCTGGCGGGCCTGATCCGACAGTGCGGATCAGGTCCGCCAGACCTCGCTGAATACGGCGAGCAATACGCTCTCCGTATTCAGCATTGCACCAGCAGCTCACAAGAGCTGCTGGTGCAACGCCGCCCCCTGCAGACTCGCGGCCAATAGGTCGCCAGCAGGGGGGTGTCAATCAACCCGATCGTACTCGATCGGGTTGATTTCCGGCGATGTCTGTCCGCCTGCTCAGAGCAGTCTTTGTGACCGCTGCTTCATAACTGCTGTTTCTGGTGAGCCTGCAGGCTTGACAGAAACACGGGGCATAAAGCTCCATTCGGGGCTTGATAGATAAGCCCCTAAATGGCTATGTAACACCTGTCAGTTATATGCCCACATCAGAACTCTGATAAGACTAAATGGCTATGTAGCCCCTGTCAGTTATATGCCCACATCAGAACTCTGATAAGACTAAATGGCTATGTAGCCCCTGTCAGTTATATGCCCACATCAGAACTCTGATAAAACCAAAAGGCCCTGCAGCCCCTGTCAGTTATTTGCCTGTATCAGACTCTGATAAGTCTTTTAAATATTTAATGAACAGAAGTTACATTTTGGTTACCTATCTGTCTCTTGGCTAGATTACGAGTTTTGCGTTATGAGTGGCTCGGTAATAACTTGCAAGTTATTTGCACCGCTCACCTTTTATAGCGCTGCTATTACAGGTTTGCAAAAACCCAGCGTTTGCGGGCGATATGGCAGAGTTGAGCTTCATACCGCACACAAATACCAGAGCTGCTTTGAGCTGCTTTGACGTGCTCGCGCACGTTTTCCCCATAGACATCAATGGGGAGAGCTGGCTAAAAAAAAGCCTAACACCTGCAATGACGGAGCCTAAAGCTCCATAACACAGCCCCATTGATGTCTATGGGGAAACAAAATGTATGTTTACACCTAACACCCTAACATAAACCCAGAGTCTAAACACCCCTAATCTGGAGCCCCTGACATCGCCGCCACCTACATTACACTTATTAACCCCTAATCTGCCGTCCCCAATGTTGCCGCCACCTACCTACACTTATTAACCCCTAATCTGCCACCCCCAATGTTGCTGCCACCTACATAAATTTATTAACCATTAATCTGCCGCCCCCAACATCGCCGCCGCCACTATACTAAAGTTATTAACCCCTAAACCTCTAGCCTCCCACATCACTAACACTAAATAAATATATTAACCCCTAAACCTAACCCTAAGTCTAACCCTAACACCCCTAACTTTAATGTAATTAAAATAAATCTAAATAAAAATTACTATTATTACCTAAATAATACTTATTTAAAACGAAATACTTACCTGTAAAATAAACCCTAAGCTAGCTACAATATAACTAATAGTTACATTGTAGCTAGCTTAGGGTTTATTTTTATTTCACAGCTAAGTTGGTATTTATTTTAACTAGGTAGACTAGTTAGTAAATAGTTATTAACCTTTTACTAACTACCTAGTAAAAATAAATACAAATTTACCTGTAAAATAAAACCTAGCCTGTCTTACAGTTAAACCAATCAGCCAATAGGATTTTTTACCCTTTAATTCCAATTGGCTGATATAATTCTATCATCCAATCGGAATTCAAGGGACGCCATCTTGGATGACCTCCCTTAAAGGGAACCTTCAGTGTACGGCTGGGACCGTATGAAGAGGATGCTCCGCGCCGGATGTCTTGAAGATGGCGCTGCTCCGCGTCGGAAGGATGAAGATAGAAGATGCCATCTGGATGAAGACTTCTGCCCGCCTGGAGGATGACTTCTTGCCGCTTGGATGAAGACTTCTCCCGGCTGGATGAGGATGGATGTCCGGTCTTCAAAAACTGTAAGTGGATCTTCGGGGGTTAGTGTTAGTTTTTTTTTTAAGGGTTTATTGGGTGAGTTTTATTTTTAGATTAGGGACTTTGGACACCGTAAAAGAGCTAAATGCCCTTTTAAGGGCAATGCCGATCCAAATGCCCTTTTCAGAGCAATGGGGAGCTTAGGTTTTTTAGGTAGGTTTTTATTTGGGGAGGGGGGTTGGTTGTGTGGGTGGTGGGTTTTACTGTTGAGGGGTTGTTTGTATATTTTTTTTTTTACAGGTAAAAGAGCTGACTTCTTTGGGGCAATGCCCTGCAAAAGGCCATTTTGGGGGGCTTTTTTATTTGATAGGGCTATTAGATTAGGTGTAATTAGTTTAAATATTTGATAATTTCTTTTTTTTTGTGTAATTTAGTGTTTATTATTGTTTGTAATTTAGATAAATGTATTTTTTTAATTTAATTTATTTAATTTTAGTGTAATGTTAGGTTTAACATTTTACAGGTAAATTTGTATTTATTTTTAATAACTATTTACTATCTAGACTACCTAGTTAAAATAAATACAAACTTACCTGTGAAATAAAAATAAAATAAAAATAAAACCTAAGATAGCTACAATGTAACTATTACTTATATTGTTGCTGGCTTAGGTTTTATTTTACAGGTAAGTATTTATTTAGTTTTAAATAGGAATAATTTAGGTATTAATTGTAATTTTTATTTGGAATTATTTTAATTAGGTTAAAGTTAGTGGGTGTTAGGGTTAGACCTAGGGTTAGTGTTAGACTTAGGGTTAGGTTTAGGGGTCAATCACTTTAGTATAGTGGCGGCGACATTGGGGGCAGCAGATTAGGGGTTAATAATATTTAACTAGTGTTTGCGATGCGGGTGTGCGGCGGTTTAGGGGTTAATATGTTATTATAGTGGCGGCAATGTCCGGAGCGGCAGATTAGGGGTAAATAATTTTATTTTAGTGTTTGTGATGCGGGAGGGCCTCGGTTTAGGGGTTAATAGATAGTTTATGGGTGTTAGTGTACTTTGTAACACTTTAGTTATGAGTTTTATGCTAAAGCTCTGTAACGTAAAACCCAAAACTACTGACTTTCAGGCGGCGGTACAGATCTTGTAGTTATGGGCTGTACCGCTCACTTTTTGGCCTGACAGGCAAACTCGTAATACCGGCGCTATGGAAGACCCATTGAAAAAGGACTTTTTGAAAGGTGCGGTAGTTACGTTGCATTACAGTCAAAATGGTGTGCAGTACAGCTGTACCTACAAGACTCGTAATACCAGCGGTAGTGAAAAAGAGCCATAACGCTGCTTTTTGCGTAATCTAGCCATCTGTGTATAATACATGTTTGTAAGCGTTTAAATGCATTACAATTTATTTTTCTTTCTCTCTTTTTTTGTCATGTTTAACAAATGTAATCATATTCCCCAGTCACATTCAAGCACTTTTCCCATTTTAAAACATTTGGAAGTTACACAAAAAAAGCAAATGTAAAAAATATATATATATATACATACAGCCAAAGAATGTTCTAGCGTAAATGTGATAATATGTAATGTAGGCCAATCACTCGTAGTATCACATTGTCGCACTCCTGCTTTCTCGCTGCTAACATCACACTTAAGTTATCAAGTTTATATCACACTGGTATCAACCTCACATATTCACACAGCTGTTATTACTCTGATATGATTAAACTGATGTTCTTGTGCTGAGCAGGAATTATACACCATGAAGCAGTGTTTTTTAATTGTATCACTTTGTTTTATATTTGTTTGCTATTTGTTTGTGTGTGTGTGTATATATATATATATATATATATATATATATATATATACAGTATATACATATATATACATACAGTATATATATATATATATATATATATATATATATATATATATATATATATATAGTCATTTTGCACTGCCCCCAAAGAGGCTGGAGTGCATTTTGTAGATTCAGACCCCGACTCTGCTACATGCTGCACAGTGACTGGTTGGTCAGTATAGGTAAGTGAGCAGAAAAATGTCTAGGGGCCCGGCAGTGTAAATCTAGCTCTTCATAGGCATGACAATACTGAAACTACAATATGAATTGTGTAATTGCACCATCAATTTTCAAATTTCATTGCATGTTTGTGAATATTCTTCAGTGTTATTTGATTACTAGCACTGGTGATTTAACACAGATAATAGCATATTTTGTTTACTACGCATATATATTTTAAAGCGACATAATAGTACAATAATGAAATACCCTAATGCATTAGGATATCGATTGCCAAGTTTTTAACACTTGGTGCAGATTAATATTTAGGGTCACATACAAATGAATAAAACAGACACTTAACAATATATTTCCTAAAAGGTACACAGTGAAAGGTTTAGGTATGATTGCAGGGTACCCAGACCGCTCAACATTTCCTACAGGCTTTCCTGGGACAGGGGGGGTGAAGGGGACTTGAAGGGGCGGTGGCCCACTTGTCTTAAGTAAGTGGAGCTGTGACAAGAGGGGTAGGGTTGTGCTGTAGGCAGGTGTGACACAGGTAGGGTTGTGCTGTAGGCAGGTGTGATACAGGTAGGGTTGTACTGTAGGCAGGTGTGACACAGCTAGGGTTGTGCTGTAGGTAGGTGTGACACAGGTAGGGTTGTGCAGTAGGCAGGTGTGACACAGGTAGGGTTGTGCTGTAGACAGGTGTGACACAGGTAGGGTTGAGTGGAGTTGGGTGTGTCTTGGGTAGAGCCAGGCCAATCTTGAAAACATTTGCCCTGATGGGGAGGATACAGGAGGGACAGTGGGTAAACCTCCCACCCCTGTACAAGATGGTTAGTATGGGTACCCTCTGTCTGCTGTTCTCCCTTCATCATTGCTAGTCTAAAGGGCACTTTGTAGTTGATGCTGCCTTCTTTGTCTGGACATCTAAAGACCCCAAAACACAAATTCATAACTCTGCCAAACCTATTGCTGAGGCCCACAAGGGGCCCACAGGCCACCAGTTGACCATCCCTGCTTTACATAACCTTACAATCTCCCACTGCTGAGCTGGTCCTGAAGAGGACGTGGCAGGTGGTTGTCGGCTACTTACCTGAGTCTGGGAGTTAAACACATAGGGGTATATTTATTGAAGTGCTAGTAGACATGATACGTTGTAGCATACGCTGTCAGTATTTATCATTGCACCAGCAGTTCTTGTAAACTGCTGGTGCAATGCCGCCCCCTGCACATTCACAGGAAATCGGTCGCTAGCAGGGGGTGTCAATCAACCCAATTATATTCGATCAGGTTGATTTCTGTCCGCTGCCTCAGAGCAGCCGAACAAGTTATGGAGCAGCGGTCTTTAGAACAAGGGGCATCAAGCTCTATACAGAGCTTGATCAATCGGCCCCATTGTAACAGTTAACTGGCGCCTTAGATTGTTCTGTTGTTACACTATTACGTCCCTTTATCTACCTGTATCCTTTCCCAGTACATACCAGCTTAGCTCAGCTGCACTTTCCTGGCTGCTGTAATTACTGCTTAGTTAATTGCACACCTTGACATGTTTGTCTCTAACCAAGCGTGCGCTGGCGCAGGTGCCCCAAGACGCTTTATCTGATGAGAGGAAAAGCACGGTTGGGAGGGTAACA
>NC_069505.1:42165194-42207694 GCF_027579735.1 Bombina bombina | reverse complement strand
TTTATTGCAATGTTCCTGCCCAAAATTCTATGTGGGAAAAACTAAAAGAATTCTGAAAGAAAGAATTCAGGAACATATAGATGATATCTTGTATAGCAGAGATACAAGTGTTGCGCAACATTTTGCTACTTATCATGAGTCAAATCCATCTTCTTCCTTGAAAATAATGGCTATAGATAAAGGCATTACAAATGTTAGGGGGGGCAATAATGATGTTGTTTTGTTACAAAAAGAAACTCGCTGCATTTTTACCTTGAAAACAAAATATCCAAGAGGTTTAAACGAGAACCTAGAGTTTGCTTCCTTTTTGTAACGTAACTATGGTAACAATTGTTAAGTTATAATCTCTGTATGGTTTATCCTCTGAAAAATAAAACCAAAAACAAATCTTAATCTTGAATCTTTTGATGTCATCTACATTAGATATCCGTTAGGTAGAGTGAATGCTAATATCATATGGGCATATCTACGTATGTCACATTGAGTTTTGTAGATTAACTAACACTTTGTAATTATGTATATAGAAGTGTAATGTGATTGATGATGTCACAAAAGTAGGAGGGGCATATAGGTATAAATAAGAGCACCTGTATAGCATTTTTATTAGCCCTGACGATGCCCCTGTATGTTGGAGCAAATGGGGGAGAAATGTGCGTTGGCAAGCTACTTTTAACCAGTTTTCCTGCACTTTTTTGCTACCCAGCATCTATTTGACAAAGCAAAAGTTCATAAGCCATCCAGGCTATTGTTTCATAGAATGGCAAAGGTTTACATGCTATTTGACACCTGAGTAGCTGTATCGATTATCAAGGAAAGAAAGAAATTGTGGCTAACATCTCATTTTTGCAGCCCAAGTAGTGAACATCAGTGATCAATATTAATCTCAGTGGGAGAAAAGCGACTCAAGACAGGTCACATCTACCTGGGAGATCGGATCTGTAAAGCGTGCAAGCATCTGGGGACGGCCTCAAGACAGGGGTCCTTCAGGCAATCAGCTGTCTCTTACCTTAGGAAGTGTACAACCGACGCGGGTAAGCGGTATTGGATGAGGACACCTGTGAGTACAGCTATCCAGTTGACGCTTTGGTAAGAATGCCAAGAAAAACTTGTGCATCGCAATTCTGGAGACAGGTTTGTGCTGTTTAGCACGAGACGAGTGAAAGCAGAACCCGGTCTCTATTTCTATTAGTATTTAGCCTGTACAATTAACTTCCGTGATATTACGCTGAATATCAGACTTTGCTTACACACATTGTTGCAAACCATTCTTGGAAACCTCTACGCCAGTGCTATCCAAACTGTGTGTCGTGACACATTAGTATGTCGGCAGCAGTGTGTAGGTGTGTCCCTGCTTCAGCACAATTTTTTTTGAATATAAAATTCTTTTTTAAAATGTTTTTGGTTTCCGACTTTCCGTCTGCCTGCTACTCATAACACGTAGTTGACAAGTGATTGATACCTAGTGGGTCACAGATCATCTTAACCTATTGGCGCAGCTTAGCGGGAACTGAAACTATTCCTATTGGCGGCACATTGGCTCCTGACTGCACGTGTAGTCTCCTCAATCGACTCGTGACTGCCCATGTAGGCAGTAGGCAGTCGGACTCGCAGAGCTCTGAGGGCAGCAGCTTAAACGCTGAGTTAAAATCAGAAGTCAAAGAGGCCTACTTCTCAAGCCGTCAACTATACTGCATTAGACGGCACCAATACGCTCGCCTAACATCGCAGCCGCGGACCTGAATACGCTCTCCTTATTTATCAAAAAAGCTGTCAAAAAGCTGTGCACCAAGTACGGGGCGATGAGCAGCGGACTGTTGTTAACTAACAGTCATCGATCTTGCTGCTATTCGGCTTTTTCCCAACTTTATTTATACCCTGTCACTAAACACCGCCACTATACTAAAATGTTTAACCCCTATCCCGCCGTTCCCGGACATCGCCGCAACTTTAATAAAGTTATTAACCCCTATCCTGCCGCTCCCGGACCCCGCCGCAAATGTAATAAAGTTATTTACCCCTATCCTGCCGCTCCCGGACCCCTCTGCAACTAAATAAATTTATTAACCCCTAAACCGCCACTCCCGGACCCTGCCGCAACTTTAATAAAGTTATTAACCCCTATCCCGCCACTCCCGGACCCCGCCACAAATGTAATAAAGTTATTAACCCCTATCCTGCCACTCCCGGACCCCGCCACAAATGTAATAAAGTTATTAACCCCTATCCCGCCACTCCCGGACCCCGCCACAAATGTAATAAAGTTATTAGCCCCTATCCCGCCACTCCTGGACCCCTCCACAACTAAATAAATGTATTAACCCCTAAACCGCCGCTCCCGGAGCCCACCACAACTCTAATAAAGTTATTAACCCCTATTCCTCTGCTCCCCGACACCGCCGCAACTAACTAAATGTATTAACCCCTATCCCGCTGCTCCCGGAGCCCACCGCAACTAAATAAATGTATTAACCCCTAAACCCCTGGCCTCTCACATCACTACTATTTACTAAACCTATTAACCCCTAAACCGCCAGCCCCCAACATCGTCATAAACTAAATTAAGTTATTAACCCCTAAACCTAACAACCCGCTAACTTTGAATTAAATATTAACTCATACCTATCTTATAATAAATTTAAACTTAACTTTAGAATTAAAATAAACTATATTAAACTACTAATTAACCTACCCTAACTATTATCCTACAATTACATTAACTATATTACATATTTAAAAACCTAACCCTACTCAAATTATTTAAATCTACAATAAAGAATTACTAAGTTAAAAAAATAAAAAACACTAAGTTACACAAAAATAAAAAACACTAAGTTACACAAAATAAAAAAATAAATTATAAAATATTTAAACTAATTACACCTAATCTAGTAGCCCTATCAAAGTAAATAAGCCCCCCAAAAATAAAAAAAACCCTAGCCTACAATAAACTACCAATGGCCCTTAAAAGGGCCTTTTGCGGGGCATTGCCCAAAGAAATCAGCTCTTTTACCTGTAAAAATAAAATACAAACACCTCCCCCAACAGTAAAACCCACTATCCACACAACCAAACCCCCCAAATAAAAGCCTAAAAAACCTTAGCTCCCCATTGCCCTGAAAAGGGCATTTGTATGGGCATTGCTCTTAAAGGGCATTTAGCTCTTTTTCCGCCCAAAGTCCCTAACCTAAAATTAAAACCCACCCAATAAACCCTTAAAAAAACTAACACTAACCCCCGTCTGGATGAAGACTTCTGCCCGGTTGGATGAAGACTTCGGCCCGCTTGGATGAAGACTTCTGCCGGCTTCGCTGAGGACCTCTGCCGCTTCGTTGAGGATGGATGTTGGGTCTTCAAAAACTGTAAGTGGATCTTCGGGGGTTAGTGTTAGGTTTTTTTAAGGGTTTATTGGGTGGGTTTTAATTTTAGGTTAGGGACTTTGGGCGGAAAAAGAGCTAAATGCCCATACAAATGCCCTTTTCAGGGCAAGGGGAGCTTAGGTTTTTTAAATAGGTTTTTATTTGGGGGGTTTGATTGTGTGGGTGGTGGGTTTTACTGTTGGGGGGTATTTGTATTTTTATTTACAGGTAAAAGAGCTGATTTCTTTGGGGCAATGCCCCGCAAAAGGCCCTTTAAAGGGTTATTGGTAGTTTATTGTAGACTAGGGTTTTTTTTTATTTGGGGGGGCTTTTTTATTTTGATAGGGCTATTATATTAGGTGTAATTAGTTTAAATATTTGATCATTTATTTTTTATTTTGTGTAACTTAGTTTTTTTATTTTGTGTAACTTAGTGTTTTTTATTTTTTGTAACTTAGTTGTTATTTTTTTGTAACTTAGTAATTTTTAATAGTAGATTTAAATAACTTGAGTAGGGTTATATTTTTAAATATATAATATAGTTAATTTAATTTGTAGTTTAATGTAATTTTAGTATAATAGTTAGGGTAGGTTAATTAGTAGTTTAATATAGTTTAATGTAATTGTAGTATAATAATTAGGGTAGGTTAATTAATAGTTTAATATAGTTTATTTTGGGGCGGAGCCAACTCTGAAACCAGACGGTCGCACTTTTCAACAGCTCCTTCCATATTTTCTATAAAAGATAAATTTAGCGACCGTTTGTGGCTATCTACCTTGTTATAAAACTACTAATGTTGGTCTGACAGCACAGACGTTCTCGACAACCACTTTTACTAGGAGTGGCACCTTATATACAGGCTTCTTATGCCCTGATATGCTCTTCGCTGGCTGCGCAGTTTATAGCAGCCATCTTGCGGCCTAACTGACTCCTTCATCTAGGAGCAAAACTGACTGAGAAACTCTATCTTTAACTCCTACCTTAGAGGACCGCTATCCTTTCTCATCATGGAGGACACTGAGCGCATATTGGTGCAAATGCACACTTTCCTGGAGGCGTGTAGGAGTGTGTTAGGATGCCGGCCTGTAACAGAGTCTCAGCAACCAGAAGCGATACTCTCACCGTATGCCGCCTACTCTACCAAGCCTGCTCCTGAGGATGGAGGAACTGTGGGACTACAGAATACGCCGCCTAGGAGTCATCAGCCTATGCTTGGTGTTGGTCCGGTTGGTGGACCACCTCTATGTGTACCCGGGAACAGTTACAGCGGCAGAGAAGGCCTTATCCCTCCCACATGCTCGGATCCATTCGGCTGGCTAGCGCCGCGTGCAGTGGAGAAATCCTCAGGCCCACAAAGTCTCTCCTTCCTCTCTGGGCGCGGGCGACAGTGGAGCGGTTCTGAGCTTAGATGTTCCTGGCCTCTGAGCAGATGTGCACTCCCACCCGCTCGGTGTTCCCACTGCCGCTATCACCGCCATTACGCACACGCATGGGACCTGCAATGGGATCCTGGAGGACAGCTAAGGTGATCCTAACCAAGGGGAGCTCTCGGCCTATGGGCCAATGTTGTGTGGGGTCCCTCAGACCTTGATTATTATGCCTGGCTGGTGGTCCTGGCCGTGACCTATAATATGAGGGCAGCGTGTTTTCCCTAGCCTTAGATAAGGCAATGGTTAGTCCGGCCATTGTTACAGTACCCCTGACAGAAGGAACGCTTATGGTTACAGCGAATAAAGAGACACTATTTTCTACATTATAGAGCGGTCTGGCTTTTACTGGAGACATATTCTTTTGGTTCTCTTAGCATGTGACGACCACTTTAAGCCTGAACTTCTATATCTCTTTATCTGATGGGACTGTTTGATGTGCTCATATATATATTATACTGACCACCGCTATACTGTATATTATATGTAGTTCCTCTTAAGCAGCATGTATTTCACTACACACCAGATGTGACCCAGCCGAATAATTCTCAATATGTAGCTCTAAGATCTTTTATAATGCTAATAACTCTTAAAGACTGTTATAATGCATACTATATTATATATACACTGTCACAAAGTTATTCTATTAGCACAATTTTATCCTTGATATGCAATCTTTTACTTGCTATATGTATCGCATGTTAGCAATGCAGTTCCATAGCTTCGTGCTAGGGACTACCCTTCATGTTTAATACAGTCAGTTTATAACGTTTAGTTTAACCAGTTTTTTTGCCCTAGCCTCAGCTCAATTTAGTTTTCATAGTATGTTCCTGTGAATTAGGTCATGCAGCATTGATCTTACCATAATGTATTGTGTGTATGTTTATTTACATGAGGAGCTATACTATATTTATATACACGGGTAAGAATATACAGTTAATTTGTGTCGGCTAATATACAACTATATTTTATTCTTAATGTGTCCGCCTCGGGCAATATTTCAACATAACCATTTAATTTATCATATCTGCTCTCTATCAGAAGCTCACTTTGCATAGTTATTATTGCCCTTGGGATGGTCACAAGTTAATGTAGGTCTGCATCCTCCTATTCACCTCATGAGCAGAATTCTTGTCTTATAGAAATTAAGACTACTCAAATTAATATGCTATGGTCACACCTTTTGACTGCAGTTTGAATAGGCATCTCAATTATCAAAGTTTACTGCTGACTTGTTCAACTATGTTTTATATATGCTAATTAGATTGTTTATGGGATGAAGATAACGTTTATACCCTGTGTTATATCAAATCTATAGGCTCATTATTGTTTGCCCTCCGAGAGATCAACAGAACCCCAATATTTCATTGTATAGTTTTCCCAAATTTACAAGCTCTTATACTGTATATATTCTCTTTGTGCTTGGGTGCAATCTGTGTGCGTGACTTCTTGCCGCCAGCGGCCGAGGCGGCGGGATGTTATGTTTACCAAACAGATAGCCTCATAGATTAGTTGTGGATATAATTGTCCCCACATTTATATAATCTTCCAAATTTAAATCTGAGATATCCTATCGAAATCTATCTGCAACCCTTATATATACGTAGTTCCCTCTATCCTACCATATCCTACTATGTATACTCACCCTACAGCCCACCCTTAACTGTACTACTAGCTCTCTTCAGCAGTGTCACGAGTAAGAGTGTCTCTCTATAAATTTTGGTTGCTCTCAATGGTTCCTATATGTGAAGAGTTATGTCGGGTGATTGCACACTCATTTCCCTAGCCCTAGTTCGGAGATAGTGGGATAACCCACAAATATAATAAATATTTAGAGGCCAATACATAGTATGTTAGTACTACTCCATATATTTTTATCACCTCCCCCCCACCCATGATAAGGTATTCTCTATTTTAGAGGGGCTCAATACGCGGTTTGTCTTGTGTATACCGCAATTTAACTGTTGCATTCCTCACTTCCTAAGCTTTAATCCCCACATAATATTAAAGAGAAGAATCTGTAAGATCATCCGGATCAGCAGGACTGATCACTGTTGCCTTTGAATATACCATTTCAGACTTAATTTACTATTACAGTAAGCCAATATTATATTTAAATACTCTACTTCAGATTCCATCTTTCACTACAGGAAGTGCATATTATTCTATATTTTTCATAGCATTATATATATTGGTTATACTCTACCTACCTTATTTATTTCAAGACAGTTGCTATACGCTTGAATTTACATAAATTATGAGTAGTCCTGTGGATTCATTAGTACCCCCAGTTAACACCCCTCATGTCTTATGTTATATGAATCTTCAGGTCCTCAAGAACAAAATTGTTGTTAAACTTAAAAAATAGAGGTTTATCATTGAGATCCAAACGTGGTCTCCTTGGTTACAGGTTCCTTCTTTCGCTACATTATTTCCTGCTACTTTTGTTGGCCCAAGAGTAACCTAATGTGTCATGTAGAAGGTTCCTGAAAGATTAGCATCTTATCTGTTTAATGTTCGCAAATTATGTAAATTGTTGGCTAAACGTCTCTGGCATGTTTATTTTATTACTCCTGTAACATTGAAGCCTTATTTCATATTACAATAGAATGTGTTATTATGATCTATGTATGTCTTTAACTAAACCTCAATAAAAATTATAAATAAAAAAAATATATATATATATATAGTTTATTTTAATTCTAAAGGTAAGTTTAAATTTATTATAAGTTAGGGATGAGTTAATGTAAAGTTAGCGGGTTGTTAGGTTTAGGGGTTAATAGCTTAATATAGTTTATGGCGATGTTGGGGGCTGGCAGTTTAGGGGTTCATAGGTTTAGTAAGTGGTATTGATGTGGGAGACCAGGGGTTTAGGGGTTAATACGTTTATTTAGTTGTGGTGGGCTCCGGGAGCGGAGGGATAGGGGTTAATACATTTAGTTAGATGCAGTGGGCTCGGGGAGCAGCGGAATAGGGGTTAATAACTTTATTTAGTTGCGGCGGGGTCCGGGAGTGGTGGGATAGGGGTTAATATATTTATTTAGTTGCGGCGATATCAGGAGCGGCGGGATAATGGTTAATAACATTATGTAGGTGGGGGCGATGTCGGGGCGGCAGATTAGGGGTGTTTAGACTCGGGGTTTATGTTAGGGTGTTAGGTGTAAACTTTAATGGTTTTCTACCATAGAAATCAATGGGATATCTGGCAGCATCGAACATAAGCTTTCGCTGCTTTCAGACTCCCATTGATTCCTATGGCATCCGCGGCCTCCAGGGTGGCGGATTGAAAAGCAGGTACGCTAGGCCGGAATAGTGGTGAGCGTACCTGTTAGAAGTTTGATAACTATCAAAAGTTGTCAGATAGTGCCAAATTTGTATTCGGAACATCTGTAATGGTATAAGCATCGATCTGTGTCGGACTGAGACCGGCGGATCATATGTTACGTCACAAATTTCAACTTTTGCCGGTCTGTAGGCTTTGATAACTAGGGCGAATCAGGCTTGCCACAATTACGCTGCGGAATTCTGGCGTTTTTGCGGTTGATGGCTTGATAAATAGGCCTCAATGTGTTTTTTTATGCAGCTAGTTCCCAGTAGTGCATTGCTACTGCTGCTCTTGATATATGGATAGGAAGTGGAAGCTTAAAAATGCTTGATGATAAAATGTGAGTGTCTTTAGCTAATATTCCATCAAATATTCAGAAACTGTTCATCCCATAAACCTCATACATCCCATTAAAATAGTAAGTAGCTAATGGTGTTATTAAACGTTTTCTAATTCTTGCACATACTTACGGTTACTTGTAAATACATTTTGTTATTATATAATTTATGTTTGTGTCCGTATCTCTTAAAACAAGTTAGTTTAACCTCCTGTTTGCTAGTACAACTGAATTACTGTATCGCAAAATGATGTTGTGTGTCGCCAACATGAAAAGTTTGGAAAGCTCTGCTCTACGCTATAAGCAATTGGGAACTGCCACATAGTAACTGGTTTCCTCCAATACCCCTGAGTTTGCAATTTCTATCATGCCGTTTGGTTTTTGAATCCACAAGCTTATTAACTCATTTGTTCCAATTCGTGTAATTGTTGATAGTTAACTGGCTGGATGTTTGTCCACACCTTTTGTAATTACTGAGCATGCTTTATTTAATTGATGTGACTGATTTTTTTATATAAATTATTAGGGGCCGAATTATCAAGCTCCGAACGGAGCTCGATGCCCCTGTTTCCGCTGCTCAGTAACTTGTCTGCTCTGAGGCTGCGGACATCAATCCGCCCGATCCTATACGATTGGGCTGATTGACACCCCCTAGCTAGCCTCTGATTGGCTGCGAATCTGCAGGGGGGCATTGCACAAGCAGTTCATAAGAAATGCTTGTGCAATGATAAAGGTTGACAGCATATGCTGTCGGCATTTATCGATGTGTGGCGGACATGATGTGTGGCGGATTTATCGATGTGTGGCGGGCACTTTGGTAAATTGGCCCCATTGTCTTTATTTTGCTGACCAGCTAATTGTGCAGGAATTTTTTTTATGTGTTGTATGGATATGTACATATGATTTCCACACATAATGCATCTTTCTAAATAAATAAATTTGATTATAAAAGAGTGCTGAATTCCCTCGCTTGTTTGTCTTCCTTTTTCTACTTTTGATTATATTAAATTTTTGAGGGTCTGCACCACTATTAATAATTATTAACTCTGACTTGAATATTATAGTGTTGATTCTGATAAGATAAAGGTTTTTTTCTCTCGCCTATCCCAGTTTATATATATATTTATATGTGCGTGTATGTGTGTGTATATGGCTTGTAATGGCTGGTTATTTATTGTGTGCCCATAAACACTTGTAATCGACCCCACTATTGGCAATATAGTGTGTGTATATATGTGCATGAAAGTAAACATATATGTATGTATGTATGTGTGCAATTATTTGATCTTAGATTTCAATTGAAAACCATAGTATATAACTAAGTACAGTACTTCACTACTTTAGCAGAGGTTTAGAGCACTTTTGGCTTAGCGTTTGACCGTAAACATGAGTTTTTCAGTACGCCCCCAAAGAAGTAAATTATGTATGAGATTTAGTGCACCCACCTTTTATGGAGAACAACATATTGGCGCCACACATTGATAAATGCCAACAGCATACACTGTCAACATTTATTATTGCACAAGCATATCTAGTGAAATGCTTGTGCAATACCGCCCCATGCAGATTCACGGCCAATCAGCCGCTAGCAGGCTCGCGCGGATACAGATGGATTGGGGCCGATTGACGGCTTGATAAATCGTCCCCTTTGAGTTTAATGTCCTTCTAAACCTAAAGCAGTTCCCCTAAAATGTTTAACAATGCAGATTTATTATTTATTTTGCCAACATTTAATGTAATTGAACCATGAACATTGTATAGTGTGTTTTTTTGTGCTCTTCCTAGGTGACACAGAGAATCTTGTAACAATGACCTGCCTACATGCAGTTACTGGTTGATCAGTGCAGGAGCACTGGTACTAAGTCTGTCTAATTATAACCTCATTTCTGGGTGCACTTGAAGTATTGGAAAAAGTTTCCTCAAAAAAAGTTTCTGCACAAATAATAATGTCTGCACCTAGGTCTTTATAGCTTACACAGCCCATAGTTTGACGGTTTCTGGCAATCTTGACATCATATTTATCACCCATCGCAGATCTTTGCGTTCATCTTGACACAATAACACTCAACCTTAAAAGACATTTGGGCTACACTGGAGACCATATAGGTTGCAAGTTCCTATCTTGCCAACGGTTTGATAACTAGACAACTCTGAGCTGATATGATTAGTTAGCTGAGTCATAAAAATCTGCATTCAAGCACATTAGGCAGTTGTTATCAATATTCAATCAATTAGCTGTCATGTTGTACTTTCAGCATCACATTGTATATTTACCTACCATAAAGAACTGGGAAAATCCCTGCAAATCCCCCCCCCCCCCCATTTAAATAGCCTTTTTTTTTCTTTTTGTGCTGTGCGTGTTTTACTGAATTTCCCATTTGTAATATCAGCAGATTTGCTCATTCAGACAGCAGCTTTTCTAATGAAATAAGGATGCAAAAGAAAACAATAGTCAGCTGCAGTGACATTTTTATGGGGGTGCAAAACAACCCTAATAAGCTTGCACCTAATTGTACTGAGGAGGGACAAAACATCCCCTCCCTGCTACTGTTTCTTCCCATTTAGCCACACCCATAAGCAACCAGTAACTACTCTGCCCAAGGAACACTGGCCACACCCCCACAGAACAGCTGTGGATAAGAGCTCACCCCCACAGAACAGCTGTGGATAAGAGCTCACCCCCACAGAACAGCTGTGGATAAGAGCTCACCCCCACAGAACAGCTGTGGATAAGAGCTCACCCCCACAGAACAGCTGTGGATAAGAGCTCACCCCCACAGAACAGCTGTGGATAAGAGCTCACCCCCACAGAACAGCTGTGGATAAGAGCTCACCCCCACAGAACAGCTGTGGATAAGAGCTCACCCCCACAGAACAGCTGTGGATAAGAGCTCACCCCCACAGAACAGCTGTTGATAAGAGCTCACCCCCACAGAACAGCTGTGGATAAGAGCTCACCCCCACAGAACAGCTGTGGATAAGAGCTCATCCCCACAGAACAGCTGTGGATAAGAGCTCACCCCCACAGAACAGCTGTGGATAAGAGCTCACCCCCACAGAACAGCTGTGGATAAGAGCTCACCTCCACAGAACAGCTGTGGATAAGAGCTCACCCCCACAGAACAGCTGTGGATAAGAGCTCACCCCCACAGAACAGCTGTGTATTAGAGCTCACCCCCACAGAACAGCTGTGGATAAGAGCTCACCCCCACAGAACAGCTGTGGATAAGAGCTCACCACCACAGAACAGCTGTGGATAAGAACTCACCCCCACAGAACAGCTGTGGATAACAGCTCACCCCCACAGAACAGCTGTGGATAAGAGCTCTCTCACTATGGGGTAGATTTATTAAGCAGCGGGTGCTGCTTTCTACACCCATCGTTTCAGGCTCACCTGAAACGTAAGTTAAGAAGCAGCAGACGTAACACCGCTGCTCCTTAACGGACTGAAATCATCCCAATCTGATCGGGATGAATGACACCCCCTGCTAGCGGCTGATTGGCCGCCGGTGAGCAGGGGGTGGCATTGCACAAGCATTTCACTATAAATGCTTCTGTAATGATAAATGCCGACAGAGTATGCTGTCTGCATTTAGCGAGGTCGAGCGGACATGACCTTTAATAAATCTAACCCAATGAATTGATTGTTGTGTGAAAAACACAATTTATGCTTACCTGATTAATTTCTCTCATGGGAGCCATCATATGTAGGATTAAAATCAAGTCCTACAAGAGGAGGCAAAACACCCCACACAACAGAACTTTATTCCCTCCCACTTTCCCATGATTCCTTAGTCATACATTTGGCTAAGAGAAAGGAGAAAAGAAGGAAAGGAAAATAAGGGTAAAAGAATTGCAAACTGGTACTGCTACCAACTGTCATGGAAAAACAAGGGCAGATCTGGTGGACTCTCACCATCATGAAAGAAATGAATTTATTAGTTTAGCATACATTTTGTTTTCTGTCATAAGATGGTTAGAGTCCACGAGTCATCACATTTGGGATCTTATATCAAAGCTGTGAAGTCCATAAGACCACCATGAAATAGGGAGGGAAAAACAGCTAAGGTAGGTAGAGGTACTAGACAGGCACTGTGGGCTGCAGAACTTGCCTACAAAAAGCAGCCTCAGAAGAGGCAAAAGTGTCAAAATGGTAGAATCTGATAAAAGATGACCAAGTAGCTGCCTTGTAAACCTATTCAATGGAAGCTTCATTTCTAAAAGCCCAAAAGGTGAGGACTGCTCTGGTAGTATGAGCAGTAATTCGTTCAGGGGGCTATTTCCCTGCTAATAGGTATGCTACACAATTCAAAACTTTACGCAAAGCTGCCATAAGTGATTGCAGTTGCTTTCTGCCCCTTGCGGGGATCTGACGAATGAATAAACGAAGAAGGATTTCTGAACACTTTAGTGGATTGCAGATTATATTTCCTGTGCCTTACAACAGCCGAGTTATGAAGTAATCTCTCTCTAGCATTTTTATTTGGCACTGGACAAAGAGATGGGACTACAATTTTGTGACTGATGTTTTCTTAAGAAACAACCTTAGGAAGGAAAGAGTAGTTTGTTCTTCAAATTGCAGTAACACAGGATCTAGATCAGGAGTAAGAAGACAAGGCCACCAGGAGAAGGCTAAAGAATGAATCCCAGTGACACCCGAGGCAGGCTTGTGACATACTCTCACTGCCAGTTGTACTCCTGTACACCTATTTATCCTATTTTTGTCTCTCTGAGAGGGATAATGGGTCTCACATTGGTCTAAGAACCCTTTCAATTGACATGTATTTCAGCGTTTCAAGTTTCACTGTTACTCCTTGCTGGAGGGAAAAAGCTAAGGAATCATGGGAAAGTAGGAGGGATTAAAGCTCTGTTGTGTGGTGTGTTTTGCCTCCTCCTGTAGGACTGGACTTTAATCCCACATGTGGTGGCTCGATGATTATCACCGTTTTATGAAAGAAATTGTAGTAGACTGGAATAGGGGATATTATTTTTAACACACGCACATATTGTATACAATTATACTGTATTGAAATGACACCTGTTTCTCACATGTATCAGAAGTTATAAAAAACGTATTTATATAAAGCACACCTCAAAAGATTAATTCATACAGGAAATTAAAGTGATGGTAAACTTTCCACTTTTTATAATCATATCCTGAATCTTAGCGGTATTTTAGATGAAGTTTAATTTATCAGCTGTAATGAAGATGCTCTATAACTTACTTACTCCCACCAACCATTTCAAAATGGTAAGCTAACGGTATGAACTGTTCTCCAATCGGTGCTCTAGCCCTATGGCACTTTTGCTGTAGCTAGAGCACTGATTGGAGGACAGTTCAAACTGTTAGATCACCAAAAAAAATTACTTTTGAAGTGGTCGGTGGGAGTAAACAAGTTATAGAGCATCTTCCTTACAACTGATGAATTAAACTTCATATAAAATATTGCTAAGATTCAGGATGCCCACATGTAACATTGCACAAGGACTTCCTTGTGCAACTCTGCCCCATGCTTTTGTGTGCAGGTATGAAACGTGTTTGGGGTGTTCGATGAGCGAGCCTGCCTGCAAGGGCTCATAAGCAGCATCCAATGCGACTATATAGAGTATTTTATTTTACTAGGAATTTTATTTTTACACTAGAATTTTAAAAGTAATTTTTATATGAAATAAGATTTATCAGAACATATTATTAAAATAAGTACAGTTGAACTGCGCATATGTAGCAAATAACACACAAAAATGCAAACAGTGACTACACAAAAACAACAACAACCATGCAACAAACATCATGCGAGCGGACATGATACGATGAAGCATATCATGTCCGCCGCACATCGATAAATGGCAACAGTATACGCTCTCGCCATTTATCATTGCACCAGCAGTTCTTGTGAACTGCTGGTGCAATTCCGCCCCCTGCAGATTCGCGGCCAACAGGGGTTGTCAATCAACCCGATCGTATTCGATCGGGTTGATTTCTGTCCGCGGCCTCAGAGCAGGCGGACAAGTTATGAAACAGCAGTCTTTAGACCGCTGCTTCATAACTTCTGTTTCCGGCGAGCCTGGAAACAAGGGGCATCAAGCTCTATTCGTAGCTTGATAAATCGTCCCCTTGGACTCTGTTTGGACGCGTACAATAAACAGGAAGAAAAAAGGTAGTTTTGACCCCTTGCTGCAAATGTAATGACATATTTGCTCCAGTGCCACAAATTATCCTTATTAATGGAGGAAGATTGGCTTCACCCATAGCAGTTATCTGAAGCTTAAACAGTGTGTTGAAATGACACTAACTGCATTTGATAAATAGAACCCTTCATATCTCTGGCTCCTGGGTGCCACATTACCTTGATGTGTGACAGTAAGTCTCACTGATGATAACCAGTAGGACAAAAAACAGTCCTTTTTTTAAATAAATAAATCTGATTTTTTTAGTTATTTTTTAATCTAAATGCTGTTGGAGAAATGTCAAAATCTATGTTTTTCCCTGTAAAAGGCCATAAAAAAACGTATTTTATTGCGCTTCGCAGATACTGAGTACTTCTACAAACTGAAGTTTTTTTTATTTCAAACGTTTTCATTATTATTATTATATATGTTATGGTGATTTGTGATCAGTGATCTTTGATGCTGGTTAGCATTTTTTTAGCAATAAAGTATTTTTTAATAAAGGTAGGAACATCGTTTTTTTTTAGACATATCACTATTGCAAACTTCGGGTTAGATTACGAGTGGTGCACTGTTTTGCACATGAGCGAAAACGGGTTTATCGTGCGTATTACAAGTTGAAAGTAAACGTGTTCGCTCGAGCGCAATTCAATGCTCATATGGATGGCCTTCAGAGCTATCGTGAACTATTAAGCTTGACGAAAATGTTGCACAAAACACCTCAAAATTATATTTAAAAGTACAGTTGCACTGATAATGACATTATCTAACACAAATTATGAAATAAAATAAAAAATACGTAAAAAGTTATAAGGGGCTTAAAGATATGAGGTCTCAGGTGTTAGAAAAAAAGGACTGCAAGGAGCGTTAACATAGAGATACATACATATACACGTCTAAATATATATATATGTGCGTGTGTACATATGAATGTATGTATTTATATGTGTATATATGTATTTACAGACATACAGTATATACACATATAAACACATAAATACATATGTACACATATACATACATTCATATGTACACACGCACACACACATGTATATATATATATATATATATATATATGTGTGTGCGTGTGTACATATGAATGTATGTATTTATATGTGTATATATGTATTTACACACATACAGTATATACACATATAAACACATAAATACATATGTACACATATACATACATTCATATGTACACACGCACACACACATGTATATATATATATATATATATATATATATATATATGTGTGCGTGTGTACATATGAATGTATGTATTTATATGTGTATATATGTATTTACAGACATACAGTATATACACATATAAACACATAAATACATATGTACACATATAAAGATATACATTCATATGTACACACGCACACACATAAATATATATATATGTGTGCGTGTGTACATATGAATGTATGTATTTATATGTGTATATATGTATTTACAGACATACAGTATATACACATATAAACACAGAAATACATATGTACACATATAAAGATATTTATATAAGTGCATTGGAGCCCTTTGTAGTCAAGTAGCTGAAAACATGAAAGATCATATTCATGTAATAGTTATATTTAATAAAGTGTTTGTGTATTTATTGTAAATATTTCACATTCTTCACATAGTGTAATATATTAAATAGTTATTCCTATATATCTATACCACTGGTTTTCAAGCTTGTCCTCAGGCCACATTTTCAGGATTACTTTGGATGAGGGCAGGTAAAATAACATAATTTATGTAAGAACTTACCTGATAAATTAATTTCTTTCATATTGGCAAGAGTCCATGAGCTAGTGACGTATGGGATATACATTCCTACCAGGAGGGGCAAAGTTTCCCAAACCTCAAAATGCCTATAAATACACCCCTAACCAAACCCATAATTCAGTTTAACAAATAGCCAAGAAGTGGGATGAAAAAGAAAGGAGTAAAAAGCATTAAGAAAGGGATTTGGAATTAATTGTGCTTTATGCTAAAAAATCATAACCACCATAAAAAGGATGGGTCTCATGGACTCTTGCCAATATGAAAGAAATGAATTTATCAGGTAAGTTCTTACATAAATTATGTTTTCTTTCATGTGATTAGCAAGAGTCCACGAGCTAGTGACGTATGGGATAGAAATACCCAAGATGTGGAACTCCACACAAGAGTCACTAGAGAGGGAGGGATAAAATAAAAACAGCCATTTTCCGCTAAGAAAATTAAATCCACAACCAAAAAAAGTTTTTCTCATAAATGAAAGAAAAAAACTTAAAACATAAGCAGAGGAATCAAACTGAAACAGCTGCCTGAAGAACTTTTCTACCAAAAACTGCTTCCGAAGAAGCAAATACATCAAAACGGTAGAATTTAGTAAATGTATGCAAAGCAGACCAAGTTGCTGCTTTGCAAATCTAATCAACCAAATCTTCATTTTTAAAAGCCCACGACGTGGAGACTGATCTAGTAGAATGAGCTGTAATTATCTGAGGCGGGCCTGACCCGACTCCAAATAAGCCTGATGAATCAAAAGCTTTAACCAAGATGCAAAGGAAATGGCAGAAGCCTTCTGACCTTTCCTAGAACCAGAAAAGATAACAAATAGACTAGAAGTCTTCCTGAAATCTTTAGTAGCTTCAACATAATATTTCAAAGCTCTTATCACATCCAAAGAATGCAAGGATCTCTCCAAAGAATTATTAGGATTAGGACACAAAGAAGGGACAACAATTTCTCTATTAATGTTGTTAGAATTCACAACCTTAGGTAAGAATTTAAATGAAGTCGGCAAAACTGCCTTATCCTTATGGAAAATCAGAAAAGGAGATTCACAAGAAAGAGCAGATAATTCAGAAACTCTTCTAGCAGAAGAGATGGCCAAAAAGAACAACACTTTCCAATAAAGTATTTTAATGTCCAAAGAATGCATAGGCTCAAAAGGAGGAGCTTGTAAAGCCTTCAAAACCAAACTAAGACTCCAAGGAGAGATTGATTTAATGACAGGCTTGATACGGACCAAAGCCTGTACAAAACAGTGAATATCAGGAAGATTAGCAATCTTTCTCTGAAATAAAACAGAAAGAGCAGAGATTTGTCCCCTGAAGAAACTGTAAAATTCTAGGAATTCTAAAAGAATGCCAGGAGAATTTATGAGAACACCATGAAATATAAGTCTTCCAAACTCGATAATAAATCTTCCTAGAAACAGATTTATGAGCTGTAACATAGTATTAATCACTGAGTCAGAGAAACCTCTATGACTCAGCACTAGGCGTTCAATTTCCATACCATCAAATTTAATGATTTGAGATCCTGATGGAAAAATGGACCTTGAGACAGAAGGTCTAGCCTTAATGGAAGTGGCCAAGGTTAGCAACTGGACATCCGGACAAGAGCCGCATACCAAAACCTGTGAGGCCATGCTGGAGCTACCAGCAACACAAACGATTGTTCCATGATGATTTTGGAGATCACTTTTAGAAGAAGAACTAGAGGCGGGAAGATATAAGCAGGTTGGTAATACCAAGGAACTGCTAACGCATCCACTGCTTCCGCCTGAGGATCCCTGGACCTGGACAGGTACCTGGGAAGTTTCTTGTTTAGATGGGAATCCATCAGATCTATTTCTGGAAGACCCCACATCTGAACAATCTGAGAAAACACATCTGGATGGAGCGACCACTCCCCCGGATGTAAAATCTGACTGCTGAGATAATCCGCTTCCCAATTGTCTATACCTGGGATATGAACCGCAGAAATTAGACAGGAGCTGGATTCCACCCAAGCAAGTATCCAAAATACTTCTTTCATGGCTTGGGGACTGCGAGTCCCACCCTGATAATTGACATGCCACAGTTGTGATATTGTCTGTCTGAAAACAAATGAACGGTTCTCTCTTCAAAAGAGCCCTGAAGATAGCACGGAGTTCTAAAATATTGATTGGTAACCTCGCCTCTTGAGGTTTCCAAACACCTTGTGCTGTCAGAGATTCCCAGACAGCTCCCCAACCTGAAAGACTTGCATCTGTTGTGATCACAGTCCAGGTTGGATGAAGAAAAGAGGCCCCTTGAACTATACAATGGTGATCTAACCACCAAGTCAGAGAGCGTTGAACATTGGGATTTAAGGATATTAATTGTGATATATTTGTATAATCCCTGTACCATTGGTTCAGCATACAAAGCTGGAGAGGTCTCATATGAAAATGAGCAAAGGGGATTGCGTCCGATGCTGCAGTCATGAGACCTAAAACTTCCATGCACATAGCCACTGAAGGGAATGACTGAGACTGAAGGTTCTGACAAGCTGAAACCAATTTTAATCGTCTCTTGTCTGTTAGAGACAGAGTCATGGACACTGAATCTATCTGGAAACCTAAAAAGGTGATCCTTGTCTGAGGAATCAAATAACTTTTTGGTAAATTGATCCTCCAACCATGTCTTTGAAGAAACAACACTAGTTGATTCGTGTGAGATTCTGCAGAATGTAAAGACTGAGCTAGTACCAAGATATCATCCAAATAAGGAAATACCGCAATACCCCGTTCTCTGATTAAAGAGAGTAGGGCACCGAGAACCTTCTAAAAGATTCTTGGAGCTGTCGCTAGGCCAAACGGAAGAGTGACAAATTGGTAATGCTTGTCTAGAAAAGAGAATCTCAGAAACTGATAATGGACTGGATGAATCTGAATATGAAGATATGCATCCTGTAAGTCTATTGTGGACATATAATGCCCTTGCTGAACAAAAGGCAGAATAGTCCTTATAGTCCCCATTTTGAAAGTTGGCACTCTTACATAACGATTCAAAAATTTTCAGATCCAGAACTGGCCTGAATGAACTTTCTTTCTTTGGGATAATGAAAATATTTGAATAAAACCCCAGACCCTGTTCCTGAAACGCAACTGGTATGATTACCCCTGAAAGCTCCAGGTCTGAAAAACACTTCAGAAAAGCTTGAGCCTTTACCGGATTTACTGGGATGCGTGAGAGAAAAAAACCTTCTCACAGTAGGTCTTACTCTAAATCTTATTCGGTACCCTGAGAGACAATACTCTGAATCCATTGATTTTGGACAGAATCTGCCCAAATGTTTTGGAAGAATCTTAATCTGCCCCCTACCAGCTGAGCTGGAATGAGGGCCGCACCTTCATGCAGACTTGAGGGCTGACTTTGGTTTCTTAAATGGTTTGGATTTACTCCAACTTGAAAAAGGTTTCCAATTGGAACCAGATTCTTTGGGGGAAGGATTAGGTTTCTGTTCCTTATTTTGTCGAAAGGAACGAAAACGGTTAGAAGCTTTAGATTTACCCTTAGGTCTTTTATCCTGAGGCAAGAAAACTCCGTTCCCCCCAGTGACAGTTGAAATAATCAAATCCAACTGAGAATCAAATAACTTATTACCTTGGAAAGAAAGATATAGTAATCTAGACTTAGATATCATGTCAGCATTCCAATATTTAAGCCACAAAGCTCTTCTAGCTAAAATAGCTAAAGACATAGATTTAACATCAATTTTGATATCATCAAAAATGGCATCACAAATAAAATTATTAGCATGTTGAAGCAAGCGAACAATGCTAGACAAGTCAGGATCCATTTCCTGCTGCGCTAAACTTTCCAACCAAAAAGTTGAAGCAGCTGCAACATCAACCACAGAAATGGCAGGCCTGAGGAGATGACCAGAATATAAATAAGCCCTACCACGTACCTAGAGCGTATGGGGCCCATTTATCAAGCTCCGGATGGAGCTTGAGGGCCCTTGTTTCTGGCGAGCCTGCAGGCTCGCCAGAAACAGCAGTCATGAAGCAGCGGTCTAAAGACTGCTGCTCTATAACCTGTCCGTCTGCTCTGAGCAGGCGGACAAACATCGCCACAATTCAACCCGATCGAGTACCATCGGGTTGATTGACACCCCACTGCTGGCAGCCGATTGGCCGCGAATCTGTAGGGGGTGGCGTTGCACCAGCAGCTCACAAGAGCTGCTGGTGCAATGCTGAATACGGAGAGCGTATTGCTCTCCGCATTCAGCGAGGTCTGGCGGACCTGATCCGCACTCTCGGATCAGGTCTGACAGACCATTTTATAAATATCACCCTATCTGTATGTTACTGCCCACACGGAGCTACTAAATATGTTGTGTGAGTGAGTGGCTATAGAGCTCATTAATACTAAAATAAAATCTAGACCAGCCGTGAGTACTTGTGATGAAAGGCAAATTTATTGAGTGATAGTGTTTCCTGGCACAACACCACGCTGACTCTATGAACAATTTTATCCAGTAAGACACAAAGCTACAGTCCAATAATATCTGCTTGTTGATAACTTCCTCCTAAAACAGCATGGCAAGAAAATCCTCCAATTTGAATTATTAACCAGTTGAATTGGAGGTAGTTCACGTCCACATTACTTCATAAATAACTCTTTCAATTATCCTCGGCAAATTAAACAATGTAATAACCAGTCATTAATTTTATGCTATAGCTGTGAAATTAATCTGAAATATTTTCTGATTAAATCACTATACAGTGTACTGATTGGGTGCTGCATGTCATGCTGTTGCCAAGGTGACATGCAGTCCTCGTTCAACAGGCAACATTACAACTGCCTATGTTCCTATTTTCTCATATATATATATATATATATATATATATATATATATATATATATATATATATATATATATATATATATATATATATATATATATAAAGCAAATGGTGTGTATGCACTCCCACTATCTTGGAACAACTGCCAGGGTGATATCTGGATAACGCAAGATTCATTAAAAAAAAACACTCACTGGTCCAACGACGTCTGTGACAACAGGAAAAAACTTTTTATTAATGTGACGTTTCGGGACTGATTTTGTGCCTATATACCAATCTTTCAATCTATATATATATATATATATATATATACATATATCAGGGACGTGCAGTCATAGGAGCCATATGGGGCAAAGTTTAATTACATTTTAAAAAAAGAAATAAAAAAATTGCCAAAAGAAATAAAAATTCACAATCCCCCCCCCCCCCCCCCCACCATGTAACGCTATGGAGAGGCAGGTACAGGACCACTTCGCTCCATAGCACTACATGGGTCATAGGAAAAGCCGCGCTGGAGCGCCACCTATATGCTGTCAAAATATTAGCACACAAAATTGAGACCAATAGAATGCATCCCTCTTAATGCCTCCTAGCAAGGGAGCAAATCAGAGATGATCATGTTCTCCTGGTGATTTACAGCACCAGGAGAACATGACCAGCGTTGATTGGCTCCCTGTGCATGCGCAAGGGAGCAGCATTGACAGAACGGAACTGGTGGGAAGAAGAGACTGCTGCCTCCTGTTAGTGACCTGTCGTTTTTGAGCCTGGACGGAGTCGTCTTGACTTGCTGCACTGAAAAAGATTTTTCGATCAGCTGCTGCCTGGAGTGGGCCCTGCTGCGCTGCCCTACTGTACCGTTAAGTACAAAATACAACGCACACACACAGTCACAAGGCCGCATACGCAATAGCTTAAGACTTTTTTTCAATTTATTAATTTTATGTTGTTTTCTGGAAGTGCTGGTGAAGGAACTTTGTTTTTGTTGGGGGGCGCTCTCACATTTGTGCGGCATGCGGCAGCAGTGGAGGGCTGGGGCCGGTGTGAGCGCTGTGTCAGTAGTACTCAACACTAGTATCTGCACTGCAGACATGTGCAGCAATTACTGTAGGTGCCTGGAGTCAGGAGGCAAAGAGTCTGCGGCGAAACAAAATAATTTTCACTCTGCGGGCTGTGGCTGACCTTCATTCTAATCTACATTCTCTGTTCCCTTCCCTCTGCCTGCGCGGTCTTTTCTCACCCTCTATCTCACAGAGAGAGAGAGGCGTCAGCCATCAGGGTCAGTAGGTACCGTACCACACCAGCTGGTTAAGGTTGGCCGGGTGTAAGACCGCAGTGGGAGCGGAGACTTTGGTATGGGGAAGAAAGTCTGCAGAGCGGGCCCCAATTAGGCTAAGTAGGGTTGTAGCATACTAAGTATCATACTATCCTTTAACACCTTCACGTTCACAGGGTTTCCTTCCCCAAGTGGAAAATGAGTCAGTTCCAGGTGAATGGATCACTAAAAGAAATATAACCCTGACCTGTTTGAGACCTTATATAACTTTTTAAAGCTGCCCTCTGTCTCTCCCCCTGTCTCTCTCTTCCCTCCTCTGTCTCTCTCTTCCCCCTCTGTCTCTCACTTCCCCCTCTGTCTCCCAGTCTACCCCCTCCTGTTTCTCTGTTTCCCCACTCTGTCTCCCCCTCTGTCTCTCTGTCTCCTCCCTCTGTCTCTCTGTATCCTCCCTTTGTCTCTCCTCTCTCTGTCTCCCCTCTCTGTCTCTCTCCTCTGTCTTCCCCCTCTGTCTTTCTGTCTCCCCCTCCGTGTCTTTCTCTCTCTCCCTCTCCACCCTCTCCCTCTCCCCCCTCTGTCTCTCTCTCTCTCCCCCTGTCTCTCTCTCTCTCTCCCCCGTCTCTCTGCCTCTCTCCCCTGTCTCTCTCTCCCCCCTGTCTCTCTCTCTTCCTCCCCCCTGTCTCTCTCTCTACCCCTCTCTCTCTCCCCGTCTCTCTCTCTCTCTCCCCCTGTCTCTCTCTCTCTCCCCCTGTCTCTCTCTCTCCCCCCTGTCTCTCTCTCCCCATCTCTATCTCCCCCCGTCTCTCTCTCTCTCTTCCTCCCCCCTGTCTCTCTCTCTTCCTCCCCCTGACTCTCTCTCTCCCCCATCTCTCTCTCTCCCCCTGTCTCTCTCTCCCCCCTCTATCTCTCTCTTTCTCTCTCTCTCCCCTCTGTGTCTCTTGTCTCTCTCTCTCTGTCTCTTGTCTTTCCCCCCTCTGTCTCCCCCATCTGTCTTTCTCCTCTCTGTCTTCCCCCTCTGTCTCTCTGTCTCCCCCCCCTTCTGTCTAGCTCATAAAAAAATATTAGTAACACAAACATATATATGGGGGACTCAATTAATGTTTTAGCAAGGTGCCCAAAAATTTCTAGTGGCGGCCCTGCATTTATGATAACCAGGCTCAAGCCAGCTCAGCTCCACCCACCCAGACGCCGCACTGCTTACACTTTTGACTGCGCAATGACTCACCAGCCTCTGACTTCACTGCACATCACTGATATATATATCATGATTAGAATGCCCAACAGTGGCGAACAGCCCTATAATTTGCAGGATTGTCCCAAATCTGCAGCTCTGTATTTTCCCCTTGAATTCCCTTATTTATGTATTGGCATCTCTTAGAGAAAACTTAAAATTTCCAATCCACACCCACAAATCTCCAAATCTCTTCTGAGGGCAACCAGACCTCACCCCCAGATTTTTCAGCCCATTCTCAAAATGTTGAGACCATCCAGCCTCACATCCTAATGTCTTTGGTCCCAAAATAAATCTATGACATATTAGATTTATGAATTTATAAGTTGCCTCTAAAACTGCTGATTCCATTTTTTTATACCGGAAGTGATGTCAGTTTCTCTTCCAAATCGTAAACTCCTTTAAAGAAATCATATCGATGCAGAGTTATATAAACAAGCTACTATTACTGTGCTCCCCTTCATGTATCCCCATAAATACTGAAATCAAAATGAGACAAATGATCGAAACCGGAAGTGACATCACTTTCACTTCCATTTTCGAGATTTTTTATTACACTCTGCGACCTGGCTACAACAAAATCCCCTAAGAAAGGCATTTGAATTCCTATATGAATATATAACCATATTTTTAGTCGGTATCCCCGCAAAAGATTCATATCAGAAAAAACAAGTGAGTGGTACCGAAAGTGACGTCACGCCTACTTCCGGTTTCGCGATTTTTCAATATACATTTTTAATATACATTTTTAATACACTTTTTAACAATTCTTTTGGCCAAAACAGAACCCTCTAAGAAGGGCATCTGTTTTTCCCATATAAATGTTTATCCATATGTTTAGCTGTTACTCATCTCACTACCCGGTAGATAGCTCCGTAAAAGATCGATACCGGAAATAGTTTGTGAGCGATACTGGAAGTGATGCAATGTTCACTTCCAGTTTCGCGATTTTTGAACACCTAATGTTTTTCGAATAAATTGTTGCCAGGATATTATTATATGGGGCACACTGCAACTTTACAAAAGTTTTTTAAATTTACCCACAATACAATGTGTCAGGAAGTGGGTGGCCCTTGATAATTTTGGTGCCCAAACACTACAAGACTTACCATATAAAAGGCCACTTTAGAGTTACACTCACTACTGTCTTGAAAAAAGCCTTACTTAGGCCGAAACGCGTCGACAATTCGTAAACAGATTTCCTTTAGATTATATGTTTTTTGGTACATCTACACTATGTTTCTATTCTGTTTCCTCTAGGATTTTTTAAAACATTTTAACTTTTGCAATAAAGAAGTCAGAGTACCACAGGACCCCATTGGAGAAATTACCATCACATGTTTTTTTTGGTTTTACTCTACAAAATATACATTTTTGTGTACACAATTTTTGTTTTTTTCACAAATCACTAAATTTAAAAAAATAAATAAATAAAAAAAAAAAAATTATTCATTTTTTCATTATTTTTTCATCATTCTTTCATCATTTTTTCACCATTTGTATTTGGAAAATCACCTGAACACTACACACTTTTGAGGATTTATTGACACTACAGACACTGATTTTTTTTGCATTGGACTTTTATATTTGCTGGACTTTCACTACACGGTATATGGGATAATATTCCCCAGTTTGTATCCCTGTTTGGTCTCTACTGCTGTTCATTTACCATCATTTATTGTATTCAATATACATTATCAGACATCTTGATCAAGATATATTCATACTATCTCTATTTATGTTTTATCTACACATGTGTTAATTTCATATATTGTTATATTGTTATATTTGTATTTTTTACCTATTTTAACCTACTTGTATGTAATAAATTAGATCATTTATATCTCATCCGAGAGTGTCCTACATCCTTAATCCACACCATTAATACCTCTGCCTTTGGCACTGTATACAATATACTATCTGGTCCCAAAATAAATGTTTGGTGCTTTAGTGCCCCAGCTTTAGTGCTCTAGCACCTGATCCCTAGGGGTCGATTTATCAAAGTGCAGCGGACATCAATAAATGCCAACAGCATACGCTGCCGGCATTTATCATTGCACAAGCATTTCACTAGCAGGGGTGTCAATCAACCTGATCGGGCGGATTGCTGTCCGCCGCCTTACAGGTAGCGGACAAGTTAAGGAGCAGCAGTCTTAAGACTGCTTCTTCTTAACTCCTGTATTCGCGTGCAGAGACAGGTGTATACGGCCCCATTTGGGCCATGATAAATCGGCCCCCTAGTGTTCTTGTATACCTTGTGCCTTAGTGCTCTAGTACCTGGCGCCTTAGTGCTATAGTTCCTGATCCCTAGGAGCAAATTTAACAAGCTCCGTATCTGCACCAATGCTTCTGTTCCGCGAGAGCCTTCAGGCTCGCCGGAAACAGGAGTTAAGAAGCAGCAGTCTTAAAACCGCTGCTCCTTAACTTGTCTGCCTGCTCTGAGGTGGCGGACAGCAATCCACCCGATCATATACAATCGGGTTGATTGACACCCCCTTGCTAGCGGCTGATTGGCTACAGCGGATTATGTCCATCCTCAGGATAATAAATCGTCACCCTAGTGTTCTTGTACCTGATGCCTTAGTTCTCTAGCTCCTGATCCTTAGTGCTCTTATACCTGGTGCCTTAAAGCTTTAGCTCTTGATCTCTAGTGCTCTTGTATCTGGTGCCTTAGAGAATTAGCTCCTGATCCCTTGTGCTCTAGTAGCTGTTACCTTAGTGCTCTAGCTCTTAATCCCTAGTGCTCTAGTACCTGGTGCCTTAGTGATCAGGCACCTGGAACCTAGCGATCTCCTGATCGTTAGTGCCCTATCTCCTAAAGCGTTAGTGATCTAATACCTGGTGCTGTAGTATTCCAGTTCCTGAATTCTAGTGGTTTGATCTTTGGTCACAAAACAAAAGTTTGGTGCCTTTGTGTCCCAGCATCTTGGAGCTTTAGTGCTCTAGCTACTGATCCATAGGGCTCTAGTACCTGGTGCCTTAGTGCTGTAGCTCCTGGTCCCTTGTGCTCTAGTACCTGGTGCCTTAGTGCTCTAGCTCCTGATCCCTTGTGCTCTAGTACCTGGTGCCTTAGTGCTCTAGCTCTTGATCCCTTGTGCTCTAGTACCTGGTGCCTTAGTGCTCTAGCTCCTGATCCCTAGTGCTCTAGTACCTGGTGCCTTAGTGCTCTAGCTCTTGATCCCTTGTGCTCTAGTACCTGGTGCCTTAGTGCTCTAGCTCCTGATCCCTAGTGCTCTAGTACGTGGTGCCTTAGTGCTCTAGCTCTTGATCCCTTGTGCTCTAGTACCTGGTGCCTTAGTGCTCTAGCTCCTGATCCCTAGTGCTCTAGTACCTGGTGCCTTAGTGCTCTAGCTCCTGATCCCTTGTGCTCTAGTACCTGGTGCCTTAGTGCTCTAGCTCCTGATCCCTAGTGCTCTTGTACCTGGTGCCTTAGTGCTCTAGCTCCTGATCCCTTGTGCTCTAGTACCTGGTGCCTTAGTGCTCTAGCTCCTGATCCCTAGTGCTCTAGTACCTGGTGCCTTAGTGCTCTAGCTCCTGATCCCTTGTGCTCTAGTACCTGGTGCCTTAGTGCTCTAGCTCCTGATCCCTTGTGCTCTAGTACCTGGTGCCTTAGTGCTCTAGCTCCTGATCCCTTGTGCTCTAGTACCTGGTGCCTTAGTGCTCTAGCTCCTGATCCCTAGTGCTCTAGTACCTGGTGCCTTAGTGCTCTAGCTCCTGATCCCTAGTGCTCTTGCGCCTTAGTGCTTTAGCTCCTGATGAATTTATCTCCTAGCAGTGATTAACATGATTCCTGGGTTTTATCGCTGTGTTTTGCTGCCAGTGACTGGGCTCCTGGGTACCTGACATTACGTCAGCATTCACCTGAGTTACTAAGAGAGCGCTTGCCTCTTGGGGGTACCTCCAGGCACCAGTTACTATGGAGGTGGAAGTGCAGCATGATTCACATGTAAAGATAAACATCAGCACTGTTTCCTGCACACATTTCCTCTCTCATACGTTTATCTGGGTGTTAGCTGTGCCCCTTTCCTTAAAATACCTTTTCTCTCTTCTCCCAGTATGGCCCTTGCCATCCTGCCTCCCCTCTCCCTTGCTGTATTGCACTATGTCTCTCCCTCCTGTTCTCTTGTAATCTGTCTCATTAACAGGCAAACTGCGGATCCCTCGCTCCTAGCACTCATTGGCAGCGGCGGAGTGTGATACATTTTATACAGAGCGTCAACTACTCAATTCCACAGATGCAACTGCCATTGCATCAGTTTGTCTTCTGCTTTTTAAAGAGGACAGGTGTAACCCCACCCATTTTGTTTTGTCCTCTTTTGTTCTTTAGAAGTAGATTCTATCAAAAGCTCCATACAGCTTAAAGGGATATTACATTATCAGTAAAATAGTTATTTTGTTAGCAACGTGTTCATTATTTTGCTGTTAAGCAACACACCCCTTAACAAACCTCTTGAGTATGCTGATGTTGCTGCACGGATCATGCCATCACTGTGTAGCATATTGCAAGGTCAGGAGGCAGTGGGATCCAAACATTTTTGTTCACAAAACATAAGCAAAGGGGGAAAAATAATGAACGTATATTGCATTTTAAATAATTAAAGGGACATGATACTTCAAAACCTTTCTCAGTTCTGTCTAAAATAGAATGCTTTGAAATGTGTTACCATGATTTGTTTTTTTAATAAATTGGCTTGTGCAGTGGTGGAGAAGCCTATAGGCTATAAATCACTCACACTACAGCCGTATAGAGCACAAACGATGTAGCAGCTGCCTCAGATCAGCAAATACTATTCTATGGGCTCCATGCACAAAAGAGGTTCCAGGCACTGTACATCCTCAGCCTGGAAGTACTATTGCACAAGGATTTCCTCATGCAACACCGTCCCTTGCTCTTGTGCGACCAATCATGGAAGAGCAGGACCTGTCAATCACTCAGAATAAACGTGTTTGTGCAGTTTTAGCTCCGCTACCTTTGAGGGAAGGGTGCAGTAGTCAGATGAACGAGCCTGCCCCTCAAAGGCTCAACGGCAGCATCCACTGCTTTGTACATTGAGCCTTATGAGTTAAAGGGACACTCAAGTCAAAATAAACTGTTATGATTCAGAAAGAGAAGCAGTTATGAGACACTTTCCAATTTTTTTTCCACTATCAAATTTTGCACAGTCTTTTTATATTCACACTTTCTGGGGAACAAGATTCTTCAGAGCATGTGCACAAGCTCACATGGGTATATGCATACTAGTCTGTGATTGGCTGATGTCTGTCACATGATACAGGGGGGCGGAAAATGGAAGAAAAAATAAATTTATCAGAAAAAAATTAGAGTAGGTGTTAAATCATTGTCTTTTTATTATGCACTTGTTAATTATGTAATTCTACTGCATTGAGTGCTCCTTTAAAGTGATATAAAAACTATTAAGTCAAAACAGAGATGCATAGACAGTTCCAGCTCAAATCCTTAGGGTATGATGTAAGCATAACTGCAGTGCCTTTACGGGAAAACAACGCGTTTCATGTCAATTTGTCAAGATCTCAGATTGTACTGATTGTCTGAAGATTACTGGCTGAGTGTGCAGTTGATATGAGACTGTGTGTGCAACACTTCAGTCTGAGAGTACTGTGATATATTTATAACTCATGGAATGCTTGTGAGTGCACATTTGTATTTTAAAGGGACAAACACTGTGAGACTGATGCTATAACTGTCCTAAACTGAAACTTAAAGGGACACTGTACCCAAAAAATTTCTTTCATGATTCAGATAGAGCATGCAATTTTAAGCAAGTTTCTAATTTACTCCTATTATCAAATCTTCTTTATTCTCTTGGTATCTTTATTTGAAATGCAAGAATGTAAGTTTAGATGCCGGCCCATTTTTGGTGAACAACCTAGGTTGTCCTTGCTGATTGGTGGATAAATTCATCCACCAATCAAAAACTGCTGTCCAGAGTGCTGAACCAAGAAAAAAGCTTAGATGCCTTCTTTTTCATATAAAGATAGCAAGAGAACGAAGAAAAATTGATAATAGGAGTAAATTAGAAAGTTGCTTAAAATTGGATGCTCTATCTGAATCACAAAATAATTTTTTTGTGTACAGTGTCCCTTTAACGATTAAAGGGACATGATAGTCAAAATTAAACTTTCATGATTCAGACTATGTAATTTTAAAACATGTTTAACTTATTTTAATTCATTTCTATTATCAAATTTATTTTGTTTCTTGGTATCCTTTGTTGACAAGCATATGTACATATGCCTCACAAGGAGCAATACACTACTGGAAGTTAGCTGGTGGGGATTGGTGGCTATACATATGTCTTCTCATTGGCTTGCCATTTGTGTTCAGATAGCTCCCAGTAGTGAATTGTTGTTCTGGAGCTGACTTCTTTAACTCAGCGTCCCTTAGCTGGAGTTAAATACACAGATATATGCAAACAATAGAACAATAATAAAATGATCTAACATATTAAAACATTTTCTTTTGTATTCATATATCCCTTTAATTCTTCAGTATTTAAAGGGACAATAGTCAAAATGAAACTGAAAGGGACACGAAACCCACATTTTTTCTATCATGATTCAGCTAGAGAATACAATTTTTTTCTTTTCAAATTTACTGCTATTATCAAATTTGCTTAGCTTATGTTATTCTTTGTTGAAGAGATATCTAGATAGGTGGCATGCACATACCTGCAGCTCTACATGACAGGAAGTAGTGCTGCCATCTAGTGCTCTTGCTTATGTAAACCATTGTTGCAAAACTGCTGCCATATATTGCTGCAGACACGTGCATACTCCTGAACTTACCTACCTGCTTTTCAACAGAGGATAACAAGAACATTAAGAAAATGTTATAAGTTAAGTAAATTGGAAAGTTTTTTTCTATGATCAATTTCTGCAGATGATACAAATTTGTGTAACGAATTAAGGTCAATGCAGGATGAAAATGGTTTGCAAGGGGAGGAATGGGCTGGTAAATGGAAAATGAGATTTAAAACTGGAAATTGTAAGGTTCTACATTTTGGAAGTGAAAATAAGTAGGCAACCTATTATTTAAATTAGACTACACTTAGCCAAACAGAAGTGGAAAAGGATTTGAACTTTTAGATAACAAGTAAAAATGGGTACACAATGCAGGGCAGCAGCTTCTAAGGCTAATAAGATACTAGCATGTATTAGCATTGATGCAAGGGAGGAAAGCATAATTCTGTCACTATATAAATCCCTGGTAAGACCTCGCCTTGAGTATGGAGTGCAGTTCTGGGGACCAATCTCAAAAAAATACATTGCAGAGTTAGCAAATGTTCAGAGAAAGTCACAAAACTAATATGGAAAATGGACAATGTAAACTATGGTTAAGGGTTAGCCAAACTGGGTCTGTTTACCCTAGAAAAGGGGTGTTATAGAGGTGACATGATTACTTTATATAAATATATATTTAAGGCCCATATACAGAGATGGCAGAAGCGCTATTTATTCCAAGGAAATTGTTTGTGACAAGAGGTCACATTTTAAGGCTGGAGGAAAAGAGATTTAATCTCCAGAAATGTAACATGTTTTCACTGTAAGAGCAATCAAATTGTGGAACTCATTACCCAAGTAAATGCCAATACCTTATATTCATTTAAAAATTGCTTAGATATATTTCTGGCTAGAAACAGAATTCAGGGATATGATTGCTTGTATTAAATGGGTAAGCTTTTTAATGGGATTAATTTCAGCTCAATTGAAGCTTTTTTATTGTTACTCAAGTAGGATCTGTATAAATTTAACTTGATAGACTCTTTGTATTCTTTGTTAAAGAGTAATCATAGGTGAACTCAGGAGCGGGCACTTGTCTAAAGCCATCTGGCCGCAGTGTTTGAAACATTGTTTGCAACATTGTATAACAATGCAATAAACACGGCTGCCAGACTGCTAAAGACGAGTGCTCACTCCTAAGCTCCTTTCAGCATACCTAGGTTTATGCTTCAACAAAGGATAACAAGAGATCAAAGCAAAATTGATAATAAAAATAAATTAGAAAGTTATTTAAAACAGCATGCTCTATCTGAGGAGGCGGACAGACATTGTGGGAAATCAACCCGATGGAATAAGATTGGGTTGATTGACACCCCCTGCTAGTGGCTGATTGGCTGCGAATCTGCAGGGGGCGGCATTGCACGAGCAGTTCACAAGAGCTGCTGGTGCAATGCTGAATGCGGAGAGCGTATTGCTCTCCGCATTCAGTGAGGTTTATCAGACATGATCCGCAATGTCGGATCATGTCCGACCGGCCTTTCATAAATAGGCCCCATAATTTTGACTTCACTGTCCCTTTAAACAACTAATATAATTTAAAAATACTGTATATCTGCATATTATTCTCAGTCTAATATTTCACAACAGATTTAACACACTGTATAACAAGGGGATATTTATGAACTGAAATCCTGAATTACATAATTGGAGTTTAGCCTCATGCTATGTCTATTCTTTTTATACAGACTGTACGACTGATTAGCAAGTAGTGGACACCTACCAAACAACTGGCAAGCAGGGCCCTATTTATCAGGACTGAAACCCACTGAACCTAGCATGAGAGTGATGTTTTATAAACTAATACACGCTATGGGACCGAATTCTCCTTGTGCGAGCGGACATGATCCGATATTGCATACGCTCTCTGCATTTATCATTGCACCAGCAGTTCTAGTGAAATGCTGGTGCAATGCCGCCCCCTGCAGATTCGCGGCCAATCGGCCGCTAGCAGGGGGTGCCAATCAACCCGATTGTATTTGATCGGGTTGAATTCTGGCGATGTCTGTCCACAGCCTCAGAGCAGGCGGACAGGTTATGGAGCAGCGGTCTTTAGACCGCTGCTTCATAACTTGCGTTTCAGGCTCGCCAGAGACACGGGGCATCAAGCTCCATACGGAGCTTGATAAATCTGCCCCTAAATATATTGTATAGGGTAGGTTTAGTGATACTGCTACTGATTATCTTAATACAGTTAATTGTTAGCAACATTATATATATATAGTAATAAGTGGTCCAAAAGGTGCACTCGCCGTATATATTCCACATGAGTCTGAGGACGGGGGTTACTCCCCGAAAACGTTAACTCCGCAAATACATTTGCTTTGATTTAAAGAGACAGTCTACACCAGAATTTTTATTGTTTTAAAAGATAGATAATCCCTTTATTACCCATTCCCCAGTTTTGCATAACCAACACAGTTATAATAATATACTTTTTACCTCTGTGATTACCTTGTATCTAAGCCTCTGCAAACTTCCCCTTTTTTCAGTTCTTTTGAAAGACTTGCAGTCTAGCCAATCAGTGCCTGCTCCCAGATAACTTCACGTGCATGAGCACAGTGTTATCTATATGAAATACGTGAACTAACACCCTCTAGTGGTGAAAAACTGTTAAAATGCAATATGAAAAGAGGTGGGCTTCAAGGTCTAAGAAATTAGCATATGAACCTCCTAGGTTAAGCTTTCAACTAAGAATACCAAGAGAACAAAGCAAAATTGGTGATAAAAGTAAATTGGAAAATTGTTTAAAATGACATGCTCTATCTGAATCATGAAAGTTTATTTTGGCCTAGACTGTCCCTTTAAGGCGAGTGCACCTTTTGGACCACTTATTACTATTTATCTCTGAGTGGCACCCGACAGTATGGATATACTCCAGAAAAAGAGTGTTGTTTTTTTAACTGTGTATATATATATATAGAGAGAGAGAGATAGAGAGAGAGAGAGAGAGAGAGAGAGAGAGAGAGAGGGAAAGAGAGAGAGAGAGACAGGGAGAGAGAGAGAGAGAGAGAGAGACAGGGAGAGAGAGAGAGAGACAGGGAGAGAGAGACAGGGAGAGAGAGAGAGAGATTGCTATGTTCCACTGCTCTCCTGCCAGAACTTTGCAGAGTAAACTTTTCCTACTCGAATTCTGCAGATCATGTAACCCCTTGTTTGCCAGAGTCCGATAGAACATGACTAAACTCTTCTGCCAAAACCCTGCAGATTATTACTGCACTAGTCCCTCCCCTGCAGAGTATTACCAATCTCTTTTGCCGGATGTGTGTGGGTAGCTGCTGAATTCCTTGTCTGCTATTATAGCCAGCATCCTGTAGATCATCCCTTAACCCTTCTTCTGCCAGTGATGTGTAGATAATGATGTTTGAATAATGCATGTTGTTTACCTGTGTGAACAGACTAGCACTGACACCCAGTGGTGTGTATGTAACAAATGCTGCTATATTAGACATTTCTCAGGTATAACACCACCGTCTGATGCACTGTCACACCGGCATGCAGACAGGTATACTGAACTTAGCATACTATAGGTGAGTGTAGGCCTCTCACGTACACACACAACAGCTATAGTATGTGCAGAGACAATGCAAGCCTTGCCGTGCTCATTGCTTATTATCAGAATATGCTTGTAAGCATCCTTGTCCTTCATCTCATTCATGGTCGGATTGGTCTACCAGGATACGAGGAGATTTCCCGGGGCCGGTGGGTTGCAGCAGCTGTGGCTGGAAAGCTACAATTTAAAGGGGTGATTAACGGATGTAATTGGGCTTTAGAGTGTAACAATCTTGAAGTTTTTTTTTTTGTAGGGAGCAGTTATAGGGTACAATAGGAGACGTTATACGGAGAGGTTATTTAGAACAATAGGAGACGCTATTATACAGATTAGTAGTATGCATTACACAATGTAATTCAGGGCCTTTACAAAGAGTATTTATAGTTATAGCATTGGTCTGTCTGAGGCAACAGGATCAGATACAGTGTGTATTTACATTAGATGACAGAAGCAAATCTAGGATGCTTTTACACAAGGTAATGGGGCAGACATACTGAGAAGCTTATAAAGGGCAATAGAAATAGTTACATGATGTGGTTTTCGTGGCAACCAGAGCATCCGTTACAAGCACAGACTGTGCACTTTGGCCTGTGTGGCAAGGAAGAGGTTATTATGCAGGAGCTGCTGGTCCTGGGAGAGCGATTTACACAGTCAGTTAATGACTCACAATCCAATAAACACAATAGATTTCTGCTATTCATCTTCTTTATATACAGAGAATACAGCATTGGCAACAACAGTGCCAGCCTCCCCAGCACTTCCTGATAAACAATACGTATGTATAATTCAGGTATACTGATGGTAAAGGCTGTGCTAACCTCTTGTCTTGCACATAGTGCAACATCTGTATGTGTACATTATGGCACAATGCAGACAGCAGCATATAGTCCCCCATACATTATGGCACAATGCAGACAGCAGCATATAGTCCCCCATACATTATGACACAATGCAGACAGCAGCATATAGTCCCCCATACATTATGGCACAATGCAGACAGCAGCATATAGTCCCCCCATACATTATGGCACAATGCAGACAGCAGCATATAGTCCCCGATACATTATGGCACAATGCAGACAGCAGCATATAGTCCCCCATACATTATGGAACAATGCAGACAGCAGCATATAGTCCCCCCATACATTATGGCACAATGCAGACAGCAGCATATAGTCCCCCATACATTATGGCACAATGCAGACAGCAGCATATAGTCCCCCATACATTATGGCACAATGCAGACAGCAGCATATAGTCCCCCATACATTATGGCACAATGCAGACAGCAGCATATAGTCCCCCATACATTATGGCACAATGCAGACAGCATTATATAGTCCCCCCATACATTATGACACAATGCAGACAGCAGCATATAGTCCCCCCATACATTATGGCACAATGCAGACAGCAGCATATAGTCCCCCCATACATTATGACACAATGCAGACAGCAGCATATAGTCCCCCCATACATTATGGCACAATGCAGACAGCAGCATATAGTCCCCCCATACATTATGACACAATGCAGACAGCAGCATATAGTCCCCCCATACATTATGGCACAATGCAGACAGCAGCATATAGTCCCCGATACATTATGGCACAATGCAGACAGCAGCATATAGTCCCCCCATACATTATGGCACAATGCAGACAGCAGCATATAGTCCCCCCATACATTATGGCACAATGCAGACAGCAGCATATAGTCCCCCCATACATTATGGCACAATGCAGACAGCAGCATATAGTCCCCCATACATTATGGCACAATGCAGACAGCAGCATATAGTCCCCCCATACATTATGACACAATGCAGACAGCAGCATATAGTCCCCCCATACATTATGACACAATGCAGACAGCAGCATATAGTCCCCCCATACATTATGGCACAATGCAGACAGCAGCATATAGTCCCCCATACATTATGGCACAATGCAGACAGCATTATATAGTCCCCCCATACATTATGACACAATGCAGACAGCAGCATATAGTCCCCCCCATACATTATGACACAATGCAGACAGCAGCATATAGTCCCCCCATACATTATGACACAATGCAGACAGCAGCATATAGTCCCCCCATACATTATGGCACAATGCAGACAGCAGCATATAGTCCCCCATACATTATGGCACAATGCAGACAGCAGCATATAGTCCCCCCATACATTATGGCACAATGCAGACAGCAGCATATAGTCCCCCCATACATTATGGCACAATGCAGACAGCAGCATATAGTCCCCCCATACATTATGGCACAATGCAGACAGCAGCATATAGTCCCCCCATACATTATGGCACAATGCAGACAGCAGCATATAGTCCCCCCATACATTATGGCACAATGCAGACAGCAGCATATAGTCCCCCCATACATTATGACACAATGCAGACAGCAGCATATAGTCCCCCATACATTATGACACAATGCAGACAGCAGCATATAGTCCCCCCATACATTATGGCACAATGCAGACAGCAGCATATAGTCCCCCATACATTATGGCACAATGCAGACAGCATTATATAGTCCCCCCATACATTATGACACAATGCAGACAGCAGCATATAGTCCCCCCCATACATTATGACACAATGCAGACAGCAGCATATAGTCCCCCCATACATTATGACACAATGCAGACAGCAGCATATAGTCCCCCCATACATTATGGCACAATGCAGACAGCAGCATATAGTCCCCCATACATTATGGCACAATGCAGACAGCAGCATATAGTCCCCCCCCATACATTATGGCACAATGCAGACAGCAGCATATAGTCCCCCCCCATACATTATGGCACAATGCAGACAGCAGCATATAGTCCCCCATACATTATGGCACAATGCAGACAGCAGCATATAGTCCCCCATACATTATGGCACAATGCAGACAGCAGCATATAGTCCCCCATACATTATGGCACAATGCAGACAGCAGCATATAGTCCCCCTATACATTATGACACAATGTAGACAGAAGCATATAGTCCCCCCATACATTATTGCACAATGCAGACGACAGCATATTCTCCCCTCATACAGCAGGGCACAATGCAGACCACAGCATATAATCCCCACATACAGCAGGGCACAATGCAAACAGCAGCATATAGTCCCCCCATGCAGCAGGGCACAATGCAGACAGCAGCATATAGTCCCCCCATACAGCAGAGAACAATGCAGACAGCAGCATATAGTCCCCCCATACAGCAGGGCACAATGCAGACAGCAGCATATAGTCCCCCCATACAGCAGGGCACAATGCAGACAGCAGCATATAGTCCCCCCATACAGCAGGGCACAATGCAGACAGCAGCATATAGTCCCCCCATACAGCAGGGCACAATGCAGACAGCAGCATATAGTCCCCCCATACAGCAGGGCACAATGCAGACAGCAGCATATAGTCCCCCCATACAGCAGGGCACAATTCAGACAGCAGCATATAGTCCCCCATACAGCAGGGCACAATGCAGACAGCAGCATATAATCCCCCCATACAGCAGGGCACAATGCAGACTGCAGCATACAGTCCCCACATACAGCAGGGCACAATGCAGACAGCAGTATATAGTCCCCCCATAAAGCAGGGCACAATGCAGACAGCAGCATATAGTCCCCCCATACAGCAGGGCACAATGCAGACAGCAGCATATAGTCCCCCCCATACAGCAGGGCACAATGCAGACAGCAGCATATAGTCCCCCCATACAGCAGGGCACAATGCAGACAGCAGCATATAGTCCCCCAATACAACAGGGCACAATGCAGACAGCAGCATATAGTCCCCTCATAAAGCAGGGCACAATGCAGACAGCAGCATATAGCCCTCCCATACAACAGGGCACAAAGCAAACAGCAGCATATAGTCCCCCAAAACAGCAGGGCACAATGCAGACATCAGACTATAGCCCTCCCATACAGCAGGGCACAATGCAGACATCAGCCTATAGCCCTCCCATACAACAGGGCACAATGCAAACAGCAGCATATAGTCCCCCCATGCAGCAGGGCACAATGCAGACAGCAGAATATAGTCCCCCCATACAGCAGAGAACAATGCAGACAGCAACATATAGTCCCCCCATACAGCTGAGCACAATGCAGACAACAGCATATAGTCTCCCCATACAGCAGGGTACAATGCAGACAGTAGCCTATAGTCCCCCATACAGCAGGGCACAATGCAGACAGCAGCATATAGTCCCCCAAAACAGCAGGGCACAATGCAGACATCAGACTATAGCCCTCCCATACAGCAGGGCACAATGCAGACATCAGCCTATAGCCCTCCCATACAACAGGACACAATGCAAACAGCAGCATATAGTCCCCCCATGCAGCAGGGCACAATGCAGACAGCAGAATATAGTCCCCCCATACAGCAGAGAACAATGCAGACAGCATCATATAGTCCCCCCCCATACAGCAGGGCACAATGCAGACAGCAGCATATAGTCCCCCCATGCAGCAGGGCACAATGCAGACAGCAGCATATAGTCCCCCCATGCAGCAGGGCACAATGCAGACAGCAGCATATAGTCCCCCCATACAGCAGGGCACAATGCAGACAGCAGCATATAGTCCCGCAGGGCACAATGCAGACAGCAGCATATAGTCCCCCATACAGCAGGGCACAATGCAGACAGCAGCATATAATCCCCCCATACAGCAGGGCACAATGCAGACAGCAGCATATAGCCTCCCCCATACAGCAGGGCACAATGCAGACAGCAGCATATAGCCTCCCCCATACAGCAGGGCACAATGCAGACAGCAGCATATAGTCCCCCCATACAGAAGGGCACAATGCAGACATCAGCCTATAGCCCTCCCATACAGCAGGGCACAATGCAGACATCAGCCTATAGCCCTCCCATACAGCAGGGCACAATGCAAACAGCAGCATATAGTCCCCCCATGCAGCAGGGCACAATGCAGACAGCAGCATATAGTCCCCCCATACAGCAGAGAACAATGCAGACAGCAGCATATAGTCCCCCCATACAGCAGGGCACAATGCAGACAGCAGCATATAATCCCCCCATACAGCAGGGCACAATGCAGACAGCAGCATATAGTCCCCCATACAGCAGGGCACAATGCAGACAGCAGCATATAGTCCCCCCATACAGCAGGGCACAATGCAGACAGCAGCATATAGTCCCCCCATACAGCAGGGCACAATGCAGACAGCAACATATAGTCCCCCCCTTACAGCAGGGCACAACGCAGACAGCAGCATATAGTCCCCCCATACAGCAGTGCACAATGCAGACAGCACCATATAGTCCCCCAATACAGCAGTGCACAATGCAGACAGCACCATATAGTCCCCCCGTACAGCAGGGCACAATACAGACAGCAGCATTTAGTCCCCCATACAGCAGGGCACAATGCAGACAGCAGCATATAATCCCCCCATACAGCAGGGCACAATGCAGACAGCAGCATATAGTCCCCCCATACAGCAGCGCACAATGCAGACAGCAGCATATAATCCCCCCATACAGCAGGGCACAATGCAGACAGCAGCATATAGTCCCCCATACAGCAGGGCACAATGCAGACAGCAGCATATAGTCCCCCCATACAGCAGGGCACAATGCAGACAGCAGCATATAGTCCCCCCATACAGCAGGGCACAATGCAGACAGCAACATATAGTCCCCCCCTTACAGCAGGGCACAACGCAGACAGCAGCATATAGTCCCCCCATACAGCAGTGCACAATGCAGACAGCACCATATAGTCCCCCAATACAGCAGGGCACAATGTAGACAGCAGCATATAGTCCCCTCATAAAGCAGGGCACAATGCAGACAGCAGCATATAGTCCCCCCATACAGCTGAGCACAATGCAGACAACAGCATATAGTCCCCCCATACAGCAGGGCACAATGCAGACAATAGCATATAGTCCCCCCATACAGCAGGGCACAGGCTGTTAGCTTGACCATCCTACTGAATTATGGCAGCATGTATGGCATATACCCAGCATGTACCAGTCTGTATCTTGCATCATAACTTGTAGGCACAGCATATTTTATACCCTATAGACAGACAGCATAGGTACTTGTAATGCAGATGTACAGACAATACAATAGGTCAGGGTTTGACAACCTCAGTAGTAAATTGCAAAGTTGTTTAAAAGTGCATGCTCAGAATCCTGAAAGTTTAATTCTGACTTTACTGTCCCTTTAAAATACATAACGTTCCTTTATCTGCCCTTGCAGGGTAATGAGGTAGGTTGGGCACTAGTATCATTGCATACATTGCCCTCTGGCATCCAATCATAAAGCACAGATGGTTTTAAGTGCCGCCCCCTTTATGCAGGTTAGATAAAAAGGCAGTGCCAGCTTCCCTGCTTGTTCTGTATGCAGAGAGGTGAGCTATGTACAGACTGACCTCTTGAGCTTAGTGAAGTCAATAAAAAGAAAAGGCTATTGATTAGGGCTCAATTAATTACACTTGCAGATAAAAGCCGTGTTGGATATATTGATGCCGGAAATTCTAATGCACTTCATCTACTATCTTTAAACTGGATGAAATTGCCAGGCAAAGCAACAATGTGTCACCTATGGGAACATACTGATTGCTTGGAGCAAGGTTGTGCCAGTTTGAAAGGATGAATATGGTGTAGGTATAGGTGGTGCCAGTTTGAAAGGGTAAATATGGTGTATACATAGGCAGTGCCAGTGTGAAAGGCTAAATATGGTGTATACATAGGTAGTGCCAGTGTGAAAGGCTAAATATGGTGTATACATAGGTAGTGTCAGTGTGAAAGACTAAATATGGTGTATACATAGGTAGTGTCAGTGTGAAAGACTAAATATGGTGTATATATAGGTGGTGCCAGTGTGAAAGACTAAATATGGTGTATACATAGGTAGTGTCAGTGTGAAAGACTAAATATGGTGTATATATAGGTGGTGCCAGCGTGAAAGACTAAATATGGTGTATACATAGGTAGTGTCAGTGTGAAAGACTAAATATGGTGTATATATAGGTGGTGCCAGTTTGAAAGGGTAAATATGGTGTATATGTAGGTGTTGCAAGTGTGAAAGTGTAAGTGTAAATATGGTGTATATATAGGTGTTGCAAGTATGAAAGTGTAAGTGTAAATATGGTGTATATATAGGTGGTGCCAGTTTGAAAGTGTAAATATGTGGTATATATAGGTGGTGCCAGTGTGAAAGTGTAAATATGGTGTATATATAGGTGGTGCCAGTTTGAAAGTGTAAATATGTGGTATATATAGGTGTTGCTAGTGTGAAAGTGTAAATATGGTGTATATGTATAGGTGTTGCTAGTGTGAAAGTGTAAATATGGTGTATATATAGGTGTTGCTAGTGTGTAAGTGTAAATATAGTGTATATATAGGTGTTGCTAGTGTGAAAGTGTAAATATGGTGTATATATAGGTGTTGCTAGTGTAATAGTGTAAATATGGTGTATATATAGGTGTTGCTAGTGTGAAAGTGTAAATATGGTGTATATATAGGTGTTGCTAGTGTGAAAGTGTAAATATGGTGTATATATAGGTGTTGCTAGTATGAAAGTGTAAATATGGTGTATGTATAGGTGTTGCTAGTGTGAAAGTGTAAATATGGTGTATATATATATATATATATATATATATATATAGGTGTTGCTAGTGTTATAGTGTAAATATGGTGTATATGTATATATATATAGGTGTTGCTAGTGTTATAGTGTAAATATGGTGTATATGTATATATATATAGGTGTTGCTAGTGTTATAGTGTAAATATGGTGTATATGTATATATATATAGGTGTTGCTAGTGTTATAGTGTAAATATGGTGTATATGTATATATATATAGGTGTTGCTAGTGTTATAGTGTAAATATGGTGTATATATAGGTGTTGCTAGTGTTATAGTGTAAATATGGTGTATATATAGGTGTTGCTAGTGTGAATGTGTAAATATGGTGTATATATAGGTGTTGCTAGTGTGATAGTGTAAATATGGTGTGTATATAGGTGTTGCTAGTGTGAAAGTGTAAATATGGTGTATATATATATATATATATATAGGTGTTGCTAGTGTGAAAGTGTAAATATGGTATATATATATATATATATATATATATATATATATATAGGTGTTGCTAGTGTTATAGTGTAAATATGGTGTATATATAGGTGTTGCTAGTGTGAAAGTCTTGAATCTGTGCAAAGGAGGGCTACCAAAATGGTACATGGTCTAAAAAATAAAACTTACCAGGATAGGCTCAATGACCTAAATATGTATAGCTTAGAGGAGAGAAGGGAAAGAGGTGATATGATAGCAACTTTCAAGTACATTAAAGGGTTTAGTAAAACTGAGGCTGTGGGTATTTTACATAAAATGGAAAATTCAAGA
>NC_069505.1:42147694-42162694 GCF_027579735.1 Bombina bombina | reverse complement strand
TATATATATATAGGTGTTGCTAGTGTGATAGTGTAAATATGGTGTATATATATATAGGTGTTTGCTAGTGTGATAGTGTAAATATGGTGTATATATATATAGGTGTTGCTAGTGTGATAGTGTAAATATGGTGTATATATAGGTGTTGCTAGTGTGATAGTGTAAATATGGTGTATATATATATATATATAGGTGTTGCTAGTGTGATAGTGTAAATATGGTGTATATATAGGTGTTGCTAGTGTGATAGTGTAAATATGGTGTATATATGTAGGTGTTGCAAGTGTGAAAGTGTAAATATGGTGTATATATAGGTGTTGCTAGTGTGAAAGTTTAAATATGGTGTATACATATATAGGTGTTGCTAGTGTGATAGTGTAAATATGGTGTATATATATAGGTGTTGCTAGTGTGATAGTGTAAATATGGTGTATATATATAGGTGTTGCTAGTGTGATAGTGTAAATATGGTGTATATATATAGGTGTTGCTAGTGTGAAAGTGTAAATATGGTGTGTATATATATATATATATATATAGGTGCTGCTAGTGTGAAAGTGTAAATATGGTGTGTATATATATATATATATATATATATATATATAGGTGTTGCTAGTGTGATAGTGTAAATATGGTGTATATATAGGTGTTGCTAGTGTGATAGTGTAAATATGGTGTATATATAGGTGTTGCTAGTGTGATAGTGTAAATATGGTGTATATATGTAGGTGTTGCAAGTGTGAAAGACTAAATATGGTGTATACATAGGCAGTGCCAGTGTGAAAGGCTAAATATGGTGTATATATAGGTGGTGCCAGTGTGAAAGACTAAATATGGTGTATACATAGGTAGTGCCAGTGTGAAAGTGTAAATATGGTGTATATATAGGTGGTGCCAGTTTGAAAGTGTAAATATGGTGTATATATATAGGTGTTGCTAGTATGAAAGTGTAAATATGGTGTATATATAGGTGTTGCTAGTGTGAAAGTGTAAATATGGTGTATATATATAGGTGTTGCTAGTGTTATAGTGTAAATATGGTGTATATATATAGGTGTTGCTAGTGGGATAGTGTAAATAGGGTTTATATATATAGGTGTTGCTAGTGTGATAGTGTAAATATGGTGTATATATATATAGGTGTTGCTAGTGTGAAAGTGTAAATATGGTGTATATATAGGTGTTGCTAGTGTGATAGTGTAAATATGGTGTATATATATATAGGTGTTGCTAGTGTGAAAGTGTAAATATGGTGTATATATATATATATATATATATATATATATATATATATAGGTGTTGCTAGTGTGATAGTGTAAATATGGTGTATATATATATATATATATATATATAGGTGTTGCTAGTGTGAAAGTGTAAATATGGTGTATATATATATAGGTGTTGCTAGTGTTATAGTGTAAATATGGTGTATATATATATATATATATATATATATATATAGGTGTTGCTAGTGTGATAGTGTAAATATGGTGTATATATATATATATATATATATATATATATATATATATAGGTGTTGCTAGTGTGAAAGTGTAAATATGGTGTATATATAGGTGTTGCTAGTGTGAAAGAGTAAATATGGTGTATATATATATAGGTGTTGCTAGTGTGATAGTGTAAATATGGTGTATATATATATAGGTGTTGCTAGTGTGATAGTGTAAATATGGTGTATATATATATAGGTGTTGCTAGTGTGATAGTGTAAATATGGTGTATATATAGGTGTTGCTAGTGTGATAGTGTAAATATGGTGTATATATATATATATATATAGGTGTTGCTAGTGTGATAGTGTAAATATGGTGTATATATAGGTGTTGCTAGTGTGATAGTGTAAATATGGTGTATATATGTAGGTGTTGCAAGTGTGAAAGTGTAAATATGGTGTATATATAGGTGTTGCTAGTGTGAAAGTTTAAATATGGTGTATATATATATAGGTGTTGCTAGTGTGATAGTGTAAATATGGTGTATATATATAGGTGTTGCTAGTGTGATAGTGTAAATATGGTGTATATATATAGGTGTTGCTAGTGTGATAGTGTAAATATGGTGTATATATATAGGTGTTGCTAGTGTGAAAGTGTAAATATGGTGTGTATATATATATATATATATAGGTGCTGCTAGTGTGAAAGTGTAAATATGGTGTGTATATATATATATATATATATATATATATATAGGTGTTGCTAGTGTGATAGTGTAAATATGGTGTATATATAGGTGTTGCTAGTGTGATAGTGTAAATATGGTGTATATATAGGTGTTGCTAGTGTGATAGTGTAAATATGGTGTATATATGTAGGTGTTGCAAGTGTGAAAGTGTAAGTGTAAATATGGTGTATATATATATAGGTGTTGCTAGTGTGAAAGTGTAAATATGGTGTATATATATATAGGTGTTGCTAGTGTGATAGTGTAAATATGGTGTATATATAGGTGTTGCTAGTGGGATAGTGTAAATATGGTGTATATATAGGTGTTGCTAGTGTGATAGTGTAAATATGGTGTATATATAGGTGTTGCTAGTGTGATAGTGTAAATATGGTGTATATATAGGTGTTGCTAGTGTGATAGTGTAAATATGGTGTATATGTAGGTGTTGCTAGTGTGAAAGTGTAAATATGGTGTATATATAGGTGTTGCTAGTGTGATAGTGTAAATATGGTGTATATGTAGGTGCTGCTAGTGTGAAAGTGTAAATATGGTATATATATATAGGTGTTGCTAGTGTGATAGTGTAAATATGGTGTATATATAGGTGTTGCTAGTGTGATAGTGTAAATATGGTGTATATATATAGGTGTTGCTAGTGTGATAGTGTAAATATGGTGTATATATATATAGGTGTTGCTAGTGTGAAAGTGTAAATATGGTGTATATATATATAGGTGTTGCTAGTGTGAAAGGGTAAATATGGTATATATATAGGTGTTGCTAGTGTTATAGTGTAAATATGGTGTATATATATAGGTGTTGCTAGTGTGATAGTGTAAATATGGTGTATATATAGGTGTTGCTAGTGTGAAAGTGTAAATATGGTGTATATATAGGTGTTGCTAGTGGGATAGTGTAAATAGGGTTTATATATATAGGTGTTGCTAGTGTGATAGTGTAAATATGGTGTATATATATATATATAGGTGTTGCTAGTGGGATAGTGTAAATAGGGTTTATATATATAGGTGTTGCTAGTGTTATAGTGTAAATATGGTGTATATGTATATAGGTGTTGCTAGTGTGAAAGTGTAAATATGGTGTATATATAGGTGTTGCTAGTGTGATAGTGTAAATATGGTGTATATATATATAGGTGTTGCTAGTGTGAAAGTGTAAATATGGTGTATATATATATATATATATATATATAGGTGTTGCTAGTGTGAAAGTGTAAATATGGTGTATATATATATATATATATATATATATATATAGGTGTTGCTAGTGTGAAAGTGTAAATATGGTGTATATGTATATAGGTGTTGCTAGTGTGAAAGTGTAAATATGGTGTATATATAGGTGTTGCTAGTGTGATAGTGTAAATATGGTGTATATATATATAGGTGTTGCTAGTGTGAAAGTGTAAATATGGTGTATATATATATATATATATATATATATATAGGTGTTGCTAGTGTGAAAGTGTAAATATGGTGTATATATATATATATATATATATATATATATATATAGGTGTTGCTAGTGTGAAAGTGTAAATATGGTGTATATGTATATAGGTGTTGCTAGTGTGAAAGTGTAAATATGGTGTATATATAGGTGTTGCTAGTGTGATAGTGTAAATATGGTGTATATATATATAGGTGTTGCTAGTGTGAAAGTGTAAATATGGTGTATATATATATATATATATATAGGTGCTGCTAGTGTGAAAGTGTAAATATGGTGTATATATATATATATATATATATAGGTGTTGCTAGTGTGAAAGTGTAAATATGGTGTATATATATATATATATATATATATATATATATATAGGTGTTGCTAGTGTGAAAGGGTAAATATGTTGTATATATAGGTGTTGCTAGTGTGATAGTGTAAATATGGTGTATATATATAGGTGTTGCTAGTGTGATAGTGTAAATATGGTGTATATATATAGGTGTTGCTAGTGTGAAAGTGTAAATATGGTATATATATAGGTGTTGCTAGTGTTATAGTGTAAATATGGTGTGTATATATATATATATATATATATATATATATAGGTGTTGCTAGTGTGATAGTGTAAATATGGTATATATATAGGTGTTGCTAGTGTGAAAGTGTAAATATGGTGTATATGTAGGTGTTGCTAGTGTAAAAGTGTAAATATGGTGTATATATATAGGTGTTGCTAGTGGGATAGTGTAAATATGGTGTATATATAGGTGTTGCTAGTGTGATAGTGTAAATATGGTGTATATATAGGTGCTGCTAGTGTGAAAGTGTAAATATGGTGTATATATATAGGTGTTGCTAGTGTGAAAGTGTAAATATGGTGTATATATAGGTGTTGCTAGTGTGAAAGTGTAAATATGGTGTATATATATAGGTGTTGCTAGTGTTATAGTGTAAATATGGTGTATATATAGGTGTTGCTAGTGTTATAGTGTAAATATGGTGTATATATATAGGTGTTGCTAGTGGGATAGTGTAAATATGGTGTATATATATAGGTGTTGCTAGTGTTATAGTGTAAATATGGTGTATATATAGGTGTTGCTAGAGTGAAAGTGTAAATATGGTGTATATATAGGTGTTGCTAGTGTGATAGTGTAAATATGGTGTATATATAGGTGTTGCTAGTGGGATAGTGTAAATATGGTGTATATATATAGGTGTTGCTAGTGTTATAGTGTAAATATGGTGTATATATGTAGGTGTTGCTGGTGTTATAGTGTAAATATGGTGTATATATATAGGTGTTGCTAGTGGGATAGTGTAAATATGGTGTATATATATAGGTGTTGCTAGTGTTATAGTGTAAATATGGTGTATATATATAGGTGTTGCTAGTGTTATAGTGTAAATATGGTATATATATAGGTGTTGCTAGAGTGAAAGTGTAAATATGGTGTATATATAGGTGTTGCTAGTGTGATAGTGTAAATATGGTGTATATATATAGGTGTTGCTAGTGGGATAGTGTAAATATGGTGTATATATATAGGTGTTGCTAGTGTTATAGTGTAAATATGGTGTATATATATAGGTGTTGCTAGTGTTAAAGTGTAAATATGGTGTATATATAGGTGTTGCTAGAGTGAAAGTGTAAATATGGTGTGTATATAGGTGTTGCTAGTGTTATAGTGTAAATAGGGTTTATATATATAGGTGTTGCTAGTGTGATAGTGTAAATATGGTGTATATGTAGGTGTTGCTATTGTGAAAGTGTAAATATGGTGTATATATATAGGTGTTGCTAGTGTGATAGTGTAAATATGGTGTATATATAGGTGTTGCTAGTGTGATAGTGTAAATATGGTGTATATATATAGGTGTTGCTAGTGGGATAGTGTAAATAGGGTTTATATATATAGGTGTTGCTAGTGGGATAGTGTAAATAGGGTTTATATATATAGGTGTTGCTAGTATGAAAGTGTAAATATGGTGTATATGTAGGTGTTGCTAGTGTGAAATGACTAAATATTTTTATTAGTATAAAATGGAATGTTTATTAGAATATAATGAAAAATAAATAACAGATTATGCTTCTTGTGCATAATTTAGTCTCTGAATCCCTATCACTGGCGCCCTATTCTGATCAGAATTCCTGTACAGAAGTATTGTATGGCAACTGGGACATTTTTTACTAGTTTTTCATTTATGTAAAATCCCAATTAAACACATTAAACAAACCAGAAATAAGAGACCAGCATATATCATGATTTTCAAGGACATTTTTAAACAAGGATTTTTACAGAACTTTACAAAAGCAAAAGATCCACAACCAAAGCACATGTTAAACATTGCATCTTATTAATTAAATATTCATGATGACTATATAATGTGTTTGAACTCACGTTTTCCTACTCAACCATTCAATTAATGATGTGTACATACAAGTAATAGCTTTATATCAGTCATATTTGTTTTATAATTAATATATCTACAAACCCTTCAATGAAATGACAAAAGAACTTTATGATGAACAGATTTTAGGATACAGATGCGATTTCAGTTATGTTTTTTTTTTTAACGTTTCATATAACAAAAAGTCAGCATTGTTATTACAGTATCATAATATAGGTAAAAAGAGGAGAGAGAATACAATAGGTATTCATATAATATAGCAGTTAATATTCATAACCTCCCATTATGGTGCAAACCCTTAAAAATATAAATAAATTAAAGGACCATAATAGTCTAAAAAATGATGTGTTCTAATTCTTTAGAATATAATAAACTATTGTTGCTATAGTCTAATTCACTAGAGCGTTGTTTCTCAAGTACCCCCAACAGACCCGGTTTTCTTTATGTTTGAATGACTGCACAGGTGAAATAATCAGCTGATGGGTGAGAGCAGGTTTGTAACCATGGTTACTGATCAGCTGATTACTTCACCTGTGCACTGGTTCAGCTATAATGAATACCTGGTCTGCTGGGGGTACCTGAAGACCACGGTTGACAAAAACTGCATTAGATCATGTCATTTTAAGACTATCGACCCTACAGTTCTGTGTATTTAGGGTTGCCATCTTTTCTGGTAAAAAAATACCGGCAATGCTCATTTGCATAAATAATAATACAGTATAACTAAGGAACTAACGCCTAGATTTAGAGTTCTGCGGCTAAAGGGGTGCGTTAGCTACGCTTGCTTTTTTTCTCCCGCACCTTTTAAATACCGCTGGTATTTAGAGTTCAAAGAAGGGCTGGGTTTTCAGTGCGTTATTCTCCAAAAAGGGAGCGTAGAGCATAATTTAACGCCACTGCAACTCTAGATACTAGCGGTACTTACGGACGCGGCCAGCTTCAAAAACGTGCTCGTGCACGATATCCCCATAGAAAACAATGGGGCAGTTTGAGCTGAAAAAAAAACTAACACCTGCAAAAAAGCAGCGTTCAGCTCTTAACGCAGCCCCATTGTTTTCTATGGGGAAACACTTCCTATGTCTGCACCTAACACCCTAACATGTACCCCGAGTCTAAATACCCCTAACCTTACACTTATTAACCCCTAATCTGCCGCCCCCGCTATCGCTGAAACCTGCATATTTTTTTTAACCCCTAATCTGCCGCTCCGTATACCGCCGCTACCTACATTATACCTATGTACCCCTAATCTGCTGCCCCTAACACCGCCGACCCCTATATTATATTTATTAACCCCTAATCTGCCCCCCACAATGTCGCCGCCAGCTACCTACAATAATTAACCCCTAATCTGCCGATCGGAGCTCACCGCTACTATAATAAATGTATTAACCCCTAAAGCTAAGTCTAACCCTAACACTAACACCTCCCTAAGTTAAATATAATTTAAATCTAACGAAATAAATTAACTCTTATTAAATAAATTATTCCTATTTAAAGCTAAATACTTACCTGTAAAATAAATCCTAATATAGCTACAATATAAATTATAATTATATTATAGCTATTTTAGGATTAATATTTATTTTACAGGCAACTTTGTAATTATTTTAACCAGGTACAATAGCTATTAAATAGTTAAGAACTATTTAATAGCTACCTAGTTAAAATAATTACAAAATTACCTGTAAAATAAATCCTAACCTAAGTTACAATTAAACCTAACACTACACTATCAATAAATTAATTAAATAAAATACCTACAATTATCTACAATAAAACCTAACACTACACTATCAATAAATAAATTAAATAAAATTCCTACAAATAAATACAATTAAATAAACTAACTAAAGTACAAAAAATAAAAAAGAACTAAGTTACAAAAAATAAAAAAATATTTACAAACATAAGAAAAATATTACAACAATTTTAAACTAATTACACCTACTCTAAGCCCCCTAATAAAATAACAAAGACCCCCAAAATAAAAAAAAATGCCCTACCCTATTCTAAATTACAAAAGTTCAAAGCTCTTTTACCTTACCAGCCCTTAAAAGGGCCCTTTGCGGGGCATGCCCCAAAGAATTCAGCTCTTTTGCCTGTAAAAAAAAAACATACAATACCTCCCCCCCCAACATTACAACCCACCACCCACATACCCCTAATCTAACCCAAACCCCCCTTAAATAAACCTAACACTAAGCCCCTGAAGATCTTCCTACCTTGTCTTCACCATGCCAGGTATCACCGATCGTTCCAGGCTCCAAAATCTTCATCCAAGCCCAAGCGAGGGCTGGCGATCCATAATCCGGCGGCTGAAGAGGTCCAGAAGAGGCTCCGAAGTCTTCATCCTATCCGGGAAGAAGAGGCGATCCGGACCGGCAACCATCTTGATCCAAGCGGCATCTTCTATCTTCATCCGATGACGACCGGCTCCATCTTGAAGACCTCCACCGCGGACCCATCTTCTTCTTCTGACGACTTCCCGACGAATGACGGTTCCTTTAAGGGACGTCATCCAAGATGGCGTCCCTCGAATTCCGATTGGCTGATAGGATTCTATCAGCCAATCGGAATTAAGGTAGGAAAATTCTGATTGGCTGATTCAATCAGCCAATCAGATTGAGCTCTCATTCTATTGGCTGTTCCGATCAGCCAATAGAATGCAAGCTCAATCTGATTGGCTGATCGGATCAGCCAATCGGATTGAACTTGATTCTGATTGGCTGATTCCATCAGCCAATCAGAATTTTCCTACCTTAATTCCGATTGGCTGATAGAATCCCGGATAGGATGAAGACTTCGGAGCCTCTTCTGGACCTCTTCAGCCGCCGGATTATGGATCGCCAGCCCCCGCTTGGGCTTGGATGAAGATTTTGGAGCCTGGAATGATCGGTGATACCTGGCATGGTGAAGACAAGGTAGGAAGATCTTCAGGGGCTTAGTGTTAGGTTTATTTAAGGGGGGTTTGGGTTAGATTAGGGGTATGTGGGTGGTGGGTTGTAATGTTGGGGGGGGGTATTGTATATTTTTTTTTACAGGCAAAAGAGCTGAATTCTTTGGGGCATGCCCCGCAAAGGGCCCTTTTGAGGGCTGGTAAGGTAAAAGAGCTTTGAACTTTTGTAATTTAGAATAGGGTAGGGCATTTTTTTATTTTGGGGGTCTTTGCTATTTTATTAGGGGGCTTAGAGTAGGTGTAATTAGTTTAAAATTGTTGTAATTTTTTTCTAATGTTTGTAAATATTTTTTTATTTTTTGTAACTTAGTTCTTTTTTATTTTTTGTACTTTAGTTAGTTTATTTAATTGTATTTATTTGTAGGAATTTTATTTAATTTATTTATTGATAGTGTAGTGTTAGGTTTAATTGTAGATAATTGTAGGTAGTTTATTTAATTTATTTATTGATAGTGTAGTGTTAGGTTTAATTGTAATTTAGGATAGGATTTATTTTACAGGTAATTTTGTAATTATTTTAACTAGGTAACTATTAAATAGTTATTAACTATTTAATAGCTATTGTACCTGGTTAAAATAATTACAAAGTTACCTGTAAAATAAATATAAATCCTAAAATAGCAGATTAGGGGTACATAGCTATAATGTAGGTGGCAGCGGTGTACGGAGCGGCAGATTAGGGGTTAATAATAATATGCAGGGGGCGGCGATAGCGGGGGCGGCAGATTAGGGGTTAATAAATATAATATAGGGGTCGGCGGTGTTAGGGGCAGCAGATTAGGGGTTCATAGGGATAATGTAGGTGGCAGCAGGGTGCGGTCGGCAGATTAGGGGTTAAAAAATTTTAATAGAGTGGCGGCGATGTGGGGGGACCTCGGTTTAGGGGTACATAGGTAGTTTATGGGTGTTAGTGTACTTTAGAGCACAGTAGTTAAGAGCTTTATAAACCGGCGTTAGCCCAGAAAGCACTTAACTACTGACTTTTTTCTGCGGCTGGAGTTTTGTCGTTAGAATTCTAACGCTCACTTCAGCCACGACTCTAAATACAGGCGTTAGAAAGATCCCATTGAAAAGATAGGATACGCAATTGATGTAAGGGGATCTGCGGTATGGAAAAGTCGCGGCTGCAAAGTGAGCGTTAGACCCTTTAATGACTGACTCTAAATACCAGCGGTAGCCCAAAACCAGCGTTAGGAGCCTCTAACGCTGGTTTTGACGGCTACCACCCAACTCTAAATCTAGCCGTAAAGCTGCTAGGACAGATATTAAATATTGTTTGGTTTACCATTGGATTATAGCACACTTAGAAGAGGTTTCACCATGATATCATATTTATTTGTATATTTATTCTTCTTTTTCAACTTTGACCTTAAAAATACCGGCCATGTCAGTAAATGGTTTACCGGATGTGATCAGCTAGCTCCCAGTAGTGCATTGCTGCTCCTGAGCTTTTCAACAAAGGATACCAAGATAATAAAGCAAATTAGATAACAGAAGTAAATTGGAAAGTTGTTTAAAACTGTTTTTTTCTATCTGCATCATGGAAGAAAACTGTTGAGTTTCATGTTGGGGTTTGTAATTTTTTTTTACAATGTTGTACATGGTACACAAGCTCCTGAGCCTACCTCAATATGCTCTCATAGGAGTGATATATTAACCAAGGAAAACAACAGACATAGATCAGTTTGATAGCACAAGTAGACTGGGCATTTTGTATTTAATTTATGTGTATATTTGCCGTCCATATCACTTTAACAGGACAGTGTCATTTATAACAGCCCTTTAAGATAGTGGGCTCAAGTTATCATTAGATGGACATTGCTCCCAGATAGGTAACTTGTCCACCTGTTTGCCTACTGTACATCCGCTGCCCATTGTTAGCATTGCACAGGAAAGTCCTTGTGCTCTAAAGTGAATGACTTCAAGGTGATTGCTGCTTCTTAGGTTGTGGTAAGCAGGTTGGCATGAGTGAGGCAGCACCACGGCAGCTCCGGAGCAGTTTTTGTCCTGCCCAGTGTGTCATTTGCTGTAACAATGTAAACGGGCAGTGAGATATGACATATGATATGTGAAGTGTAGCTGTGAGCTATGGCACAGCTGCTGAGCAGTTCATACACAAAAGTATTAATGTTCCAATGTAACCTTATCAGGCGCAGCAAGTGTAGTGTATGACTACTGTTCCTTGTGTTCATTCAGTACCCCCTGTGTATACAAATTCCCTTTTCTCCATCCCTTAATGAACACTTTATCTACCTATAATTCAGCTCCTTTACATCCCTGCAAGTTGAGTCAGTTGTTGCATAAGCATTCTGCTCCTCCAGTACCATAGAAGAGTTAATCATTGGACACAATGCCGGCACTTATTCTTAGCTGTAAATGGTTCTCTTTCAGCAGCGATGAATCTTTGTACGAGCTCTGCTCTCACACTCAGGGTCACTAGCTAAGCTTGCTTTATGTAAGAAAAATCAGATTACTCCCCCCCAGTGGTATAGGGCTATGCATTATCACTGAAGCAGTTTGTTACTCATGATGAGTACAGTGGCTTCCTCTTATATACTGCTTGTAAGTGAGCGAGAGTTCCTTTTATAGAGAGATAATGCTTCCAAGTGAGTGTGTATTCCTCTTATAGAGAGATAATGCTTCCAAGTGAGTGTGTATTCCTCTTATAGAGATAATGCTTCCAAGTGAGTGTGTATTCCTCTTATAGAGAGATAATGCTCCCAAGTGAGTGCGTGTTCCCCTTATATAGAGATAATGCTCCCAAGTGAGTGCGTGTTCCTCTTATAGAGAGATAATGCTCCCAAGTGAGTGCCTGTTCCCCTTATAGAGAGATAATGCTCCCAAGTGAGTGCCTGTTCCCCTTATAGAGAGATAATGCTTCCAAGTGAGTGCGTGTTCCTCTTATAGAGAGATAATGATTCCAAGTGAGTGCGTGTTCCCCTTATATAGAGATAATGCTCCCAAGTGAGTGCGTGTTCCCCTTATATAGAGATAATGCTCCCAAGTGAGTGCGTGTTCCTCTTATAGAGAGATAATGCTCCCAAGTGAGTGCGTGTTCCCCTTATAGAGAGATAATACTCCCAAGTGAATGCGTGTTCCCCTTATAGAGAGATAATGCTTCCAAGTGAGGGCGTGTTCCCCTTATATAGAGATAATGCTTCCAAGTGAGTGCGTGTTCCCCTTATAGAGAGATAATGCTTCCAAGTGAGTGTGTGTTCCCCTTATATAGAGATAATGCTCCCAAGTGAGTGCGTGTTCCTCTTATAGAGAGATAATGCTCCCAAGTGAGTGCGTGTTCCCCTTATAGAGAGATAATACTCCCAAGTGAGTGCGTGTTCGTCTTATAGAGAGATACTGCTTCCAAGTGAGTGCGTGTTCCCCTTATATAGAGATAATGCTCCCAAGTGAGTGCGTGTTCCTCTTATAGAGAGATAATGCTCCCAAGTGAGTGCGTGTTCCCCTTATAGAGAGATAATACTCCCAAGTGAGTGCGTGTTCGTCTTATAGAGAGATAATGCTCCCAAGTGAGTGTGTGTTCCCCTTATAGAGAGATAATGCTTTCCAAGTGAGTGCGTGTTCCCCTTATAGAGAGATAATGCTTCCAAGTGAGTGCATGTTCCCCTTATAGAGAGATAATGCTCCCAAGTGAGTGCGTGTTCCCCTTATAGAGAGATAATGCTCCCAAGTGAGTGCGTGTTCGTCTTATAGAGAGATACTGCTTCCAAGTGAGTGCGTGTTCCCCTTATAGAGAGATAATGCTTCCAAGTGAGTGTGTGTTCCCCTTATAGAGAGATAATGCTTCCAAGTGAGTGCGTGTTCCCCTTATATAGAGATAATGCTCCCACGTGAGTGCGTGTTCCTCTTATAGAGAGATAATGCTCCCAAGTGAGTGCGTGTTCCCCTTATAGAGAGATAATACTCCCAAGTGAGTGCGTGTTCGTCTTATAGAGAGATACTGCTTCCAAGTGAGTGCGTGTTCCCCTTATAGAGAGATAATGCTTTCCAAGTGAGTGCGTGTTCCCCTTATAGAGAGATAATGCTTCCAAGTGAGTGTGTGTTCCCCTTATAGAGAGATAATGCTTCCAAGTGAGTGCGTGTTCCCCTTATATAGAGATAATGCTCCCAAGTGAGTGCGTGTTCCTCTTATAGAGAGATAATGCTCCCAAGTGAGTGCGTGTTCCCCTTATAGAGAGATAATACTCCCAAGTGAGTGCGTGTTCGTCTTATAGAGAGATAATGCTCCCAAGTGAGTGTGTGTTCCCCTTATAGAGAGATAATGCTTTCCAAGTGAGTGCGTGTTCCCCTTATAGAGAGATAATGCTTCCAAGTGAGTGCATGTTCCCCTTATAGAGAGATAATGCTCCCAAGTGAGTGCGTGTTCCCCTTATAGAGAGATAATGCTCCCAAGTGAGTGCGTGTTCGTCTTATAGAGAGATACTGCTTCCAAGTGAGTGCGTGTTCCCCTTATAGAGAGATAATGCTTCCAAGTGAGTGCGTGTTCCCCTTATAGAGAGATAATGCTTCCAAGTGAGTGTGTGTTCCCCTTATATAGAGATAATGCTCCCAAGTGAGTGCGTGTTCCTCTTATAGAGAGATAATGCTCCCAAGTGAGTGCGTGTTCCCCTTATAGAGAGATAATACTCCCAAGTGAGTGCGTGTTCGTCTTATAGAGAGATACTGCTTCCAAGTGAGTGCGTGTTCCCCTTATAGAGAGATAATGCTTTCCAAGTGAGTGCGTGTTCCCCTTATAGAGAGATAATGCTTCCAAGTGAGTGCATGTTCCCCTTATAGAGAGATAATGCTCCCAAGTGAGTGCGTGTTCCCCTTATAGAGAGATAATGCTCCCAAGTGAGTGCGTGTTCGTCTTATAGAGAGATAGTGCTCCAAAGTGAGTGCGTGTTCCCCTTATAGAGAGATACTGCTTCCAAGTGAGTGCGTGTTCCCCTTATAGAGAGATACTGCTTCCAAGTGAGTGCGTGTTCCCCTTATAGAGAGATACTGCTTCCAAGTGAGTGCGTGTTCCCCTTATAGAGAGAAACTGCTCCCAAGTGAGTGCGTGTTCCCCTTATAGAGAGATAATGCTCCCAAGTGAGTGCGTGTTCGTCTTATAGAGAGATAATGCTCCCAAGTGAGTGCGTGTTCGTCTTATAGAGAGATACTGCTCCCAAGTGAGTGCGTGTTCCCCTTATATAGAGATAATGCTTCCAAGTGAGTGCGTGTTCCCCTTATAGAGAGATAATGCTTCCAAGTGAGTGCGTGTTCCCCTTATATAGAGATAATGCTCCCAAGTGAGTGCGTGTTTCCCTTATAGAGAGATACTGCTCCCAAGTGAGTGAGTGTGTGTTCCCCTTATAGAGAGATGCTGCTCCCACGTGAGTGCGTGTTCCCCTTATAGAGAGATACTGCTCCCACGTGAGTGCGTGTTCCCCTTATAGAGAGATACTGCTCCCACGTGAGTGCGTGCTCCCCTTATAGAGAGATACTGCTTCTAAGTGACCCAGGCAGCACTTGACAAGGGGCAGCACTTCAGTGACTGAGTCAATCACTCCTGTCCTCTGTCTCTGTTGGGGAAGTCACAGGCTCCCAGCAGCATAACCTTATTGTGCACAAAGACGCAGAAATGTTCAGGGGGACATTCAAGGTTGGACAAGTGCATCTCTTCCTAAACTATCTTCCCACTTATTGCACAATTGTGCATAAGCATTGGTTGCATGCAGGTAGGCAGGCTTAGTAAAGTCAGCAGCCAGGATAGTAGGTTGGTACGCAAAATAGTAATGTTATTACTGGGGGGGGGGGCATCATTTCATTCTCGGACCCAGGCAGCACAATATCTTGAGCCGGCCCTGAGTGTGGGAATCAGAATGGTCAAAAAATACCCTGAATCACGATGCAGTGTAGGGTTTTCAATTTACAGCTATTATACAGTACAGCATGTTAGATAGATAGATAGATAGATAGATAGATAGATAGATAGATAG
>NC_069505.1:42142694-42145194 GCF_027579735.1 Bombina bombina | reverse complement strand
ACTGATGATAGATAGACAGACAGATGATAAACAGACAGACAGAGATGTTAGATAGATAGCTAGATAGATAGACAGATAGACTGATGATAGATAGACAGATAGACTGATGATAGATAGACAGACAGATGATAAACAGACAGACAGACCCTCAGCATCATGGTGTCGTGCAGTGGGATCTTACACAACACTATGGGGCACTAAATACACTCGCACATTACACAGTGAGCTGAGTATAAAGTGTACCGCCAGCAGGCTCTGCACACTAACTAAAACACACTTGTTTACACTGGCAGAAAGATAGAAGAGGCTGGGGGATAAGACGGCTCAGGAGACCCACTAGAGAGCTGCAGCGATGAGTATACACGGGCAGAAAGCTGCAGGAATATGATACAGGTTAGTAAGAAGGAAAAGAGAGATATATTACATATTTGTAATGGGGGTTACAGGCACTAAATGCATTAGAGAAGTATTGCATCTAATACACAGTGCATCATCAGCTCTTGTCACACCGAATGTACGGGGAATGGTTCATGCAAAGCCAATGATCTCTCACTAGTTCTAGGGTAGGTGTCACCCCAGTCATTATTGCTCTGTGCTACACAGGGAATAAGAGGTACAAAACTATACACCCTCCCAGTGATGTCATAATGATAGATACCAACTACTCCAACTAATCCTGGTTTCAGTCTGCCCTGCACCTCTCTGACCTCACTCAGAGCAGCACAACCCTGCCTACATCACACCAAACAATGCCCTTGTATTATCCTGAGATCTGCCCCTCCCTATCATGACTTCACCCACTGAATATCCATAATTCTGCCCATGGGTATTTCTTACTCAGTCTAAGCTTCCCAGTCCTGAGTTGGATCACATAAAACTTCACTTTTATTCAAATAGTAAAAAAACACACATAAATGTTCTGGTTATGGCTACGTGGGCTGACGCATTTCACGTTCCCAGACATATTGGTCTTATATATTTCTTAGAATTGAAGGCCATGCAACCACACCAGACAAACAGGGCTCATTCATACAATACACACAATATTTGTATAGTATAGAGGCAAAACGGCATCATACGATGGAATGACCGCTCTAAAAAATTTGTTGCCCAAGACACAGGCTTAAATAGCCAACATTTGACACTCCCAATTAGTACCAGCCTCCATCATTGATATGAAGCTATGGTAACATCCCTTCATTTTAAGGTCTACTCACATGAGACTTTTAAAAAGTACTTGCAGACGACACACACACGGGGTATTGTGTGTACATATCTATATATCTATATATATATATATATATATACAGGGAGTGCAGAATTATTAGGCAAGTTGTATTTTTGAGGATTAATTTTATTATTGAACAACAACCATGTTCTCAATGAACCCAAAAAACTCATTAATATCAAAGCTGAATAGTTTTGGAAGTAGTTTTTAGTTATAGCTATTTTAGGGGGATATCTGTGTGTGCAGGTGACTATTACTGTGCATAATTATTAGGCAACTTAACAAAAACAAATATATACCCATTTCAATTATTTATTTTTACCAGTGAAACCAATATAACATCTCAACATTCACAAATATACATTTCTGACATTCAAAAACAAAACAAAAACAAATCAGTGACCAATATAGCCACCTTTCTTTGCAAGGACACTCAAAAGCCTGCCATCCATGGATTCTGTCAGTGTTTTGATCTGTTCACCATCAACATTGCGTGCAGCAGCAAACCACAGCCTCCCAGACACTGTTCAGAGAGGTGTACTGTTTTCCCTCCTTGTAAATCTCACATTTGATGATGGACCACAGGTTCTCAATGGGGTTCAGATCAGGTGAACAAGGAGGCCATGTCATTAGATTTTCTTCTTTTATACCCTTTCTTGCCAGCCATGCTGTGGAGTACTTGGACGCGTGTGATGGAGCATTGTCCTGAATGAAAATCATGTTTTTCTTGAAGGATGCAGACTTCTTCCTGTACCACTGCTTGAAGAAGGTGTCTTCCAGAAACTGGCAGTAGGACTGGGAGTTGAGCTTGACTCCATCCTCAACCCGAAAAGGCCCCACAAGCTCATCTTTGATGATACCAGCCCAAACCAGTACTCCACATCCACCTTGCTGGTGTCTGAGTCGGACTGGAGCTCTCTGCCCTTTACCAATCCAGCCACGAGCCCATCCATCTGGCCCATCAAGACTCACTCTCATTTCATCAGTCCATAAAACCTTAGAAAAATCAGTCTTGAGATATTTCTTGGCCCAGTCTTGACGTTTCAGCTTGTGTGTCTTGTTCAGTGGTGGTCGTCTTTCAGCCTTTCTTACCTTGGCCATGTCTCTGAGTATTGCACACCTTGTGCTTTTGGGCACTCCAGTGATGTTGCAGCTCTGAAATATGGCCAAACTGGTGGCAAGTGGCATCTTGGCAGCTGCACGCTTGACTTTTCTCAGTTCATGGGCAGTTATTTTGCGCCTTGGTTTTTCCATACGCTTCTTGCGACCCTG